>NW_024039587.1:407500-576115 GCF_016077235.1 Cyprinodon tularosa
GAATTGTCCAAAATGTCTTGGTATGCTGAAGCATTCAGAGTTCCTTTCACTGGAACTAAGGGGCCAAGCCCAGCTCCTGAAAAACAACCTCACACCATAATCCCCCCTCCACCAAACTTTACACTTGGCACAATGCAGTCAGACAAGTACCGTTCTCCTGGCAACCGCCAAACCCAGACCCGTCCATCAGATTGCCAGATGGAGAAGCGCGATTCGTCACTCCAGAGAACGCGTCTCCACTGCTCTAGAGTCCAGTGGCGGCGTGCTTTACACCACCGCATCCGACGCTTTGCATTGCACTTGGTGATGTATGGCTTGGATGCAGCTGCTCGACCATGGAAACCCATTCCATGAAGCTCTCTGCGCACTGTTCTTGAGCTAATCTGAAGGCCACATGAAGTTTGGAGGTCTGTAGTGATTGACTCTGCAGAAAGTTGGCGACCTCTTCGCACTATGCGCGTCAGCATCCGCTGACCCCGCTCCGTCAGTTTACGTGGCCTACCACTTCGTGGCTGAGTTGCTGTCGTTCCCAAACACTTCCATTTTCTTATAATACAGCTGACAGTTGACTGTGGAATATTTAGGAGCGAGGAAATTTCACGACTGGATTTGTTGCACAGGTGGCATCCTATCACAGTTCCACGCTGGAATTCACTGAGCTCCTGAGAGCGACCCATTCTTTCACAAATGTTTGTAAAAACAGTCTGCATGCCTAGGTGCTTGAATTTATACACCTGTGGCCATGGAAGTGATTGGAACACCTGATTCCAATAATTTGGATGGGTGAGCAAATACTTTTGGCAATATAGTGTATGTATACATTATATACATATATACATATATACATGTATACATATATGTATACATATATGTATACATATATGTATACATATAAAAACATTGTAATATACATATACAATGTGTATATGTATATACAATATATACATATACACATATACATATACACATATATATATATACATATATATACACATATATATATATATATATATATACATATATATACATATATATACACACATACACTCACCGGTCACTTTATTAGGTACACCTGTCCAACTGCTCATTAACACTTAATTTCTAAGCAGCCAATCACATGGCCGCAACTCAGTGCATTTAGGCATGTAGACATGGTCAAGACAATCTCCTGCAGTTCAAACCGAGCATCAGTATGGGGAAGAAAGGTGATTTGAGTGACTTTGAACGTGGCATGATTGTTACATACAATCATGCCATATATACATATATACATACATATATGTATATATGTATATATATATATACATATATATATACATATATGTATATATGTATATATATATACATATATATATATATATATATACATATATATATATATATATATATATATACATATATATATATACACACATATATATATACATATATATACACATATATACACACATATATATACACATATATACACACATATATACATATACATATATATACACATATATACACACATATATACATATACATATATATACACATATATACACACATATATACACATACATATATATACACATATATACACACATATATACACATACATATATATACACATATATAAACACATCTATATATATATATACATATATATACACATATATACACACATATATACATATACATATATATACACACATATATACATATACATATATATACACATATATACATATACATATATACATATATATACACATATATATATATATATGTATATATATATATATGTATATATATGTATATGTATATATATGTATATATATATATATATATATATATGTATATATATATATGTATATATATGTATATGTATATATATGTATATGTATATATATGTATATATATGTATATATACATATATATATATATATATATATATACATATATTAGTGCTGTCAATCGATTAAATTTTTTTTATCGCGATTAATCGCATCAATGCCTGAGTTAACTCGGGATTAATCGCATTTTAATCGCAAATTTTTTTTCTGATTGAAAATCATTTAAATACTCTCGATGACATACAAAAAATACATACAGGCTAGGTTTGTGCCAATGTTCCTTTTTTTTTATGAAAACAGGTCACAGACACTGATTTATGCCATAGAAACATATGGCAAGAAGATGGGGAGGCATGTAGCAAAAAATAACAAATATGTAGCCAAAAAAAAGGCCCTGAAAACAGGCTGATGTAAAAGACAGTCTTTACACTTAATACAGTCTTTTGAACAAAGACAAGCATTTTACCCTACTGCTATAAAATGTAGTACAGTTAAAATTAGATGTTAATTAACCAAGATAATAATAAACAATTTTCAATCAATACATCAAAATCAATAGACCGACATCACTAGATGGAGGTAGTTTATGCTCTAGAAAGTTACTTTTCAGCCTCTTAACAAAAATGAGAACACACACACACCCACACAGACCCACCCACCCACCCACACACACACACACACGATACCGACCTGTGGCGTATACAGACAGCAAGAGTGCCGTAGCAGATTCCATTTTACCTCAGTAATCTGTTTTCTCAGCGTATTTCAGGTTGCTACTAGTTACCAGACACTCAACTTGTTTGTTGGTGGTGGGGCTTAAAGAAAAGGCACTAGCGCTACCCAGTGTATGAGCGTCTTTTTTCCTTGAGGAGCTCCGCTCTTGAAGCCTATGGAAAATGCATACACTGGGGGAAAATAGCCCCGCCTTCTCGCAGGCTGCAGCGGGATGTACTTGGAAAATTGTACCATAAAACCACATAGCGTTAATCTCACGTTAAAAAAATTATCGCCGTTAAAATGGCCTCTCGTTAACGCGATAATGACGCGATAATTTTGACAGCAGTAATATATATATATATATATATATATATATATAGGTATATATATAGCCAATTCTTCGTTAATGGCAGTATGACTTAAACACTTTGGATATTTCAATATACATTAACCTCCATGATTGCAGCATCTGTCGCTGATGGATGTCGCAGTTTTAATATAGTTTCACTTTTTGTTTTTTATGCTAAAGGTTTAAAGTTTTACTAGAACAGTTTCACAAATATGATAAAATAACTGTCAAAGGTTTGTACAGGAATGTGTTTTGGGAATTCCTGGCGGACTTACTTTAGACTTTTATTTTGTTTATATCAATATCATTATAATATTGATTCCACTCATATTAAGAAATATATATACATGTTAGCTCCAGCATTTACAATAGGACAATAACAACAATAGGTTCAAATGAGGATTACAGGGTATAGGACCCAAAAGAGGACAGAACTTTAATGCCCAATGCCACAATCACTGAAATGACATTGAGGAAGATTTGTGGCAAAATATGTATCCAACAACAATGAAACAGGTCAATGTCAAGTTTTATTTTTGCACCAGCCCAATGTATATCTATCGTTAAGCTGGTCCCTTAAATTACATTAATTTACGGCATATTTAGTGTCAACAAACAGAACTGATGTTGTTTAAAGCGTACATGCAGCAGACTGAAACACTGGTGTTTGTGTGCATGGCTGCTTCTTGCTTCAGTGGTGCCAGTCCGGCATGACAGGAACAGAGAATTAAAAGCCAAAGGCGCCAAGAAACCTTCTCTCATGCATTTTGCGTAGGGGTCTGTGTTTGTAAGTCTTTAGAGAATGACCTTCTCCCAAGACTTGTCCCCAACTGATAAACTCGGTTCAAGGCTTGTGACTTCATAGAGGTTTAAGGGTAAATATACTTTTGTCTGGTATAGAGTTTTTGTAAAGGACAAACATATGGTAGACACCGAAAACATGTTCTATGATAAAAAGCTTATTGATTGTTAAAATGCAATTTAATCTTCAAAAAGGAGCCTTTTGAATAAATGCCACAAAAACAAAGGCAGTAGCCTAGGTGGATGACTGTAGGTTCTTTCACAGCACCTTATAAATCCCTGACTGCGGTTACAAATTAGACAATTTTCTGCAGGGAAAAATAAATTTTTACACAAGCATGTTAAAAGGATGTGAGGTAACAGAAAAAAATATATTGTGAGACAAAGCATAAAACATAGATGACCTCTGTACAAAGAAATTCAGGAGGGTAGGTAAGTTTTTCTTTTTTATGAATTGTAATGATTTTTGATCAAGGAGCCCTAAAAACAACTTGAAGTCAAGAGAAGTTGACCCATCAGTTAATGCTATGACTAATATAATGTTGTTAGTATTAGGTTTTTGCCAGAAATGGCTTTTTAAAAGCCCAAACAGAGCATAGACTAAAAGTTCACTAACCATACCAACCCTTAGAATTTATGTGGCAGGGAGAATATGTCTTGAAGATGTTCTCCCTACCACATTCCAACAAAAGTTGTTTTCCTCAGGCCTTTCTTAAAGCTGAGAAAATCAACATAAATAACCTGAATATATGGATTTAAAGTTGAGCTGCAGGCTTTTGCCTGATGCAGCTGGTTATGCATTAATGCTGGATTTTTAGGACTGACATCAAAAAAGATTAAATCCACTTCTGGTTTGCTGCTCAACAAGTTAACTACGTCTGAGATCGTTTGTTTTATCTGTTATGTCATTAAGATGTTTTTTTTCTCTTCTGTGTTTGCTTGCAGAAAAAAACTAAACTGTGATGTCTGAGCGAGAAAGCGTATGGTTTATAGACCTACTGTACTTAAGGTAATGTGATGGTTTCCAACATTAAGTTGATGCCTGTGTGCACAAACATGGACTCCAGAGGGCAATAATCCATAGAAATTATTACCAGTCTGCCTTACTGAAAGCTACCTGAAAACTTCAATGTCAGATTTGCCAATTCAAATTCCAAGTTTTAAACTTATGCAAGCAGACCAAAGCACTGAAAAATATAAAGAGAAGAGGTATTTGCACATATAAAGCAACACTGGTGCTGAGAAAACACAATGAAGTGTATCATCTGTAACCCTAATGTGGAGATCATAGTTATTGCTGTAAGACCTTACCTGGTAGGTGCAAAAAGGGACCATGTTCACAAATATCAGGTAAACTTTCCAGACTGCTCAAATTTAATTCCTGATTATCCAAATCAGTGCATCCTGTAAGGTCTTTTGCTTGTATATACCAAAGCATATACCAAAATCTCCAACACAGTTTTCCATTTCTTTGAGTGCAGGAGTGATCAAATGTAATGTCATGAAAGCTGCACAAAACGAAATTTCGTTGTGTATATACTCTGTGTATACAAAATCAAATATTGGCGTATCTTTGGTAAAGCGCTGGTAGAGCTCGACTTCAAAGGCGGGACTAACAGGGTCAGCCTTGTCTGGATAGACCAGATTACTGTGGATGTGACGCAAAAACTCCAAGCGACACACTCTGTTTTTGTAATCTTATGGTCCATATGACATGTCAAGCGATCAAACTATTTTTGACTGTTTATCCTTAATAAAATCAGCGGATATAAGGTGTGCTCTCTATTAGATTCTTAATTTTAATTGCTCTGTTGCAGTTGCCAGCTGGTTTTTAAATGGTAGCAGAAAAGAGGTGCTGCATTTTGGGTAATTCTAGCACAGAGACAAGGATAAAGTCTGGCCTCCCGCATTGTGATTGGTCTGGCCAAGTCTGGCGAAGTCAACAGCACTTTACCAGACTAAATTATGCTCTGTGTACAGAAATTCAGTCTGGTTGGCCGGGTTTCAAGTCTGAACTAGGACCATTTTATTTATGTGATCCCACTATACAGAAGACAGCTGAAATAAGCTAAATGAAAAAAGAAAGCAATAAAACATGGGGCTTAGAGGGCAAAGGCCAAATTAAAGCCTGCATTGATTTAACTTGTTAAATTAGTTCTGAATACATATGGTGATGCACTTCATAATATGTATTGTGCTGGCATCTGCTTTAAATATTGATACACAGCCTGTTTATACATGCTTCAGATTTTTACCCTCTCATATACATACTACAATCATCCACCAGTGTTTGTATCTGCCAAAGGCATCAGACACAGCTTCTTTAACAACCAGCAGACCCTTATTCTCCCTCTGTTTGTGGAAAGCATGGGCTTTAAAGTTGATTTGTCAATTACTACCTTGAAATAACTTTGACTTGATTAAGAGAAAAACATTTTTTCTCATCCTCTTTTCCTGAAGGTTTGCCGTTTGTTAAATACCACATGAAATGCCTCCGGAAACATTGTGCTTTATCACTTTCAAAATTATCCTACCTTTGTCAGAGCTTAATTTTTACTGGCCTGTATTTCCACAGAGGCAGAGCAATCTTGCATATGGCATCCCCTCAGTAGGAGAAAGTGCACAGAAATGAATCAAACTGTTGAACTTAATTTTACTGATAGATTTACCATTAGGAGTCAAGCCATTCCCACCTGGAGAGACTCACAATGAGGCAATTAGAGAGTATATTGACATAAATGAATATGAATACGAATACTTTGGGACTTCTACTTTGGCAGAATATGTAGTGCTGATCATCGCTAATGATGATGAGGATAGACAGATTTATGAATATGGTGGGGCTGGACACTGGTGGTGGAATGGAAGATGAAGGGAAGGAGCTGGACAGAGTCAAAGGTAAACAGAGGTGGTGAAGTGGGCGGGCTGAGTTTGATTCCGACTCAGTTGGAAGGCAAATGGAGCCATTAGATGAGGCAGCATAAAAAGAAGAGCCTGAGATGCTAATTGGCAGCATGGAGAGCAGAAGAGGATTGGCAAAGGTAGATACAGATAATATGGAAGTTGGGAGATGCAGGTAAGGCTCAATAGTCTTTCAGATAGAAAATATGCCTAGAATGCATTATGGAAATTTGAAAAGCACAATATAAACTTTTTTTTTTTTTTAAAGCCATAGGTCCAAATGGCTCCAGTGCTGTACTCCACAAATACTTACTGATGGTTAATAGTGTTTCAACTAACATTACAATCTCTGCTAATCAACAGTTTGTCCTCAAGCTGTGGGCAATATGACCTAAGAGGCAAATAAATACCCGGAAGGCTGAGTCCAATAGAACCAAAAGACTTTCATCCATAGCCTTGAAGTAAGAGTTTAGCTTCACAAAGGACTTCGTCTTGTGAAAGTAACTGAAGACAGACACAACCATATCAATCAGCAGAGACAAGAAGCAAAGACGGCTTTGCCAACCTTCTTTGCGTCATTACCAAGCAACAAGCTCAACAAAAATGGACATCTTAGCAACAAAATGAGTCACACTAATAGTCTCATTTCTGACGAGGACAAGGTTTTGATATTAAAGTCAAACACAACCCATTATCTACTCCATCTAATGTCACAACAAATGCTGGAGTTCAAGAGAATCAGAGTTAAACCATTTGGTTCAAAAAAAAAAAAATGCATTCTTTATCCCTCCTCCATGGTTGATATGTAAAGCTCCACCTACAGGTTTTTTGGGAGACAGTTTATTATATATCAGCAGCTTATATCCCGGTGCATCTTATATATCAAAGTTTCCTTCTTTTTTTTTTCCAAACAATTTTGTGGGCGTGGCTTATAGTGAGGTGCACTCTATAGTCCAGAAAATACGGTACTTCAATGCCCAAGATCCTTAATTGGAAGTAAGGTAGTTCTTTAGTCGTATACCTCAGTAATGGGTAATTTGCAGCGCTGAATTACAATGTACAGTAAATCAATAGTGTGTTAGTTCTAACCTAAGTATTAGCTTAATTTGAGGGTATTTTTTTTTTTAAGTTGATTTGGATCTTTTGCCAATATTAATGCACCATGCAGGTTTCCCTTCTAGAAAACTCACCTATCTAACCTGAGAAGGTCAGAGATCATGTTGTTCTCTGACTGTAGATTGTAATCAGAGGTGGGTAGTTAAGCATTACATTTACTTGAATAGATTATCTCAGAACTTGTACTTTTAAAAGGTTATCATTTTTACTTTTACTCCAGTATATTCATGAGCAAGAATTGCTTCTAAAACTCTTGGCTATTAGTTATGTTCTTATGACAAAAAAGACATCTGCATCACCATTTCACTCGTTTTACCAATCAAACTTATCTACTGTATTGGTGATGTGCAATGCTACATTTCACAACGTTTCACTAGTCATGTGAGTGCTTGGGGCTGGAAAATCACAGAGCAGAGCCGATGACTAGAGCACAAACAGCAGGAGTGGAGGGAAAATACAACGCCTCAAACCGCTCTACTGCCTAAACACCCAGAAATGCAAAAAAGGGAGATAGATATGAAATTAATCCTTTGTGTGCTCATTTCATTTCCTTTGTATTTCTGCCTTTAGAGCCCTATGTCTTGTAGAAGGCAATAATTTAAAAGCTATGTAATTGGATGGCAAATAGGAGTAAGACTGAATGTTCTTAGGCAAAATGTGAAGGTGATTCTCATGTGAATGAAGGGGAATGGCTCCAATGTGAGATTAATAAAGTTAAATAATAATTATTATAATAATTATTAACTTTTATATTACAATGCTCTTGTCTCAAACGTTTTATCTTGATGCCTTCATTTGTTCTGTTATTTCTTTATCACAATTTGATTTAAAAAACAAATCTGATGTCACCAGGAAGTACTCAGTACTTTATGAGGTGATTTCTTTTTACTTTTATTTGAATAAATATTACACTAAATATACTACAATAATAGTACTTTTAGTTGAGTACAATTTTGGCTACTCTACCCTCCTCTGGTTTTAATCTAGAGGGGTCTGTTTAGTATTGTCTTTACAGTAAACTCCGTACCTTCTCAGTTTGCCGTTCTAAGTGGTCTATCAGATTTCATACGACAGAGGGGGGTTGTTTCATTTTGCGACACTGCAGGGTCATCTGTGGCCTTCATGGGGCCTAAACGGAATAAACCTTTAAGTTAAAGATCAGGAGCCCCCTTTTAAATCCAAACTCTTTTTTTCAAATAAAATTTTGCTCCAGAAGTGTAGGCTACCGACATAAAAAATAAAATAAGAATCTTCCTAAAATAAAATTATGATGAGGTTAGTTAATAGCTTCAACTTCAACCCTGAGAGCAGAATGAATTCTGACCATTACTCTCAGGTCAAATTGCTCTTATAGTTTATTATGGTTAACCTAAAAATGCAATAAGCCACTTTTTACCGCGTAAAGCTTGCTCACTGATGGGTTATTTGTCACACATTTTTCAATATGGCCCCTTTATAGGAATTAAACTATAAAGATAAACAAAGTCCAGCACAGATAAAAAGGAAATGAAAAAAGAAGAGGTCTTTGCTCAGATATTACATCCTTCCCTAAAGCACCTCAGATTGATGAATTCTCATCTCAGCATGCATATGTGGATGTAGGACAACAAGCTCTCTTTGTGGTCAGGAGGCAGACTCACTTTATATTCAACTTAAGTCATGCAGGACTTCCTCAACATACACAAGCAGAGCTTCTCTCTCTCTTCAACACCGTGTGAGCCTCCATAGACCCAATTAGACAGCCATAATTACTGCTAGACAGGAATGAGAGGATGGAATAGAAAGCAGGATATTTCTTTAACCCAGCCAAGGTATTTCATTTCATTAACAGACTTAAACATGACACAGGGAGGGCAGATGAGAAGAGACGAGTGAAACGGGGAAGGAGAAGATTAGTGTAGAAACAGTAAAGGAGACAAAAGCAGAGGAAGTGATGGAAATTAAAAATGTGTTGGAGGGTCTAAAAGCCAGGTGGTTCTTTATTCCATTTAAAAGCATACAAATGTGTCTGAAAGCCCAGGCAACACAAAAAGCATCAATGTCATGATTCTTATTAGACCTTTAGCTACTGCTGAATTATCCATAAAATAGACAATTCCTCAACTGCTTCATCTTTTAACTTCTCTAACTATAATAAACAATATTATATCTACCTGCTGAAGGGTATTTTTCAGTAATGAATTGTTTATTTCCTTCTTTAGCATAAAGAGGAGGGACAATGGCAGCAGAAAGAAGGAGCACAATGAAATACGTTGCCTGGTAAAACTTAATGCACCTGCTGCCTGCATGCTGATTTTCAACACAGACTCTGCGTCTCCATCTGCTCAGGCAATAGAAACCTGACAAGTTTTTCAACCCGACACACCTTCATCTCTATGCCTCCTTTACACCCTGGTTCTATGGATCTTTTCCAACCAAGTGTGCACACAAACAGTAAACTAATGGCCAGCACTGGGGTTTGTCGATTTCTATTTGAAGATTCCCTTCCTAGCCTAACGCTCTGTTCGTCCAAACGTATGTAAGGCCTACATGTCACTGCTGCTTAAGCTAAATGTTTATGTATGAGCTCATTCCATCAGTTTCATTGCACCGTACGAAGTCGCTGTGTATGTGTTTGTGTGTTTGTGTTGCTCCCAGAGACCCATACCTCAAGTCAGTCTGTTATCACCAATAGCCTGCTAAATTAATCAGCACCCCTCAGGCCTCCTGACCAGGCCCCAGAGACACACACGTCATATGCTTCGCAATATTGCGGAGACATCACTCATGGAGTCAAACGGGTCTAACAGCGCCCCGCGGAGAAATACCGGGAGCAGGTGAGAAATAAAATCTGACAGGCAAAAAAACACAACCGACACACACTTGGTCACAAGTTTAAAAAGCTAAAGGGAAGCTGGAGACAAAAATAATATTGTTTGCTGGTTCATTGTGTGGTAGGAGAAAGAAGCTGAAGATTTAATCACTCTACATATATCACTGCATTTGTGCGAGTCTCTGAGCAGAAGGGAAAAAAACATCAGGAGGTTTGTTATGAATGCGTCGCCACTGCTAACATGAGAGGAAATGAAAGCGGAATATAGGGTTGTGGCTGTGTGAGTGAGTGCAGGCGTCTTGGTGTGCATGTGTGTGTGTGGGGGGGAGACATAGGGAGCATTTGTTTCCTGGTGTAAAATCATAAATTGAATTCCCATTTGCAAAATCACAACACTAACTGAGGAATGTAAGCTTTTTTTCCAATTTTTTTGAGTTGCAAAAAACATCTACAAATAAACCGCCTTCAATTTTAAAACAGACTCAAAAATTCTAACAAGCATAGGTGTGATGGGACTTTAGTGCTATTACGATAAGCGAATGAACACAAAAACGTTAGTGGCAACCAATCTGAAAAATTGAAATAGTCATGTAGAAATTGTATTTAAATAATACACTCATTTGTATAAATTCCACTGCTACACAAAGGAAGCCCTTGCTAAATGTTTTCTTGCTTGCAGAAGCCTGGACAATCACTGAAGTATCTAAGAAGGTCAAAGTTGGGATAAAATTCAATTTAAAAATGATCTTTGCTTAAATACTTCTTGCACACAACTGTAAGCATCTGTGCACTAATGGACCTTTTTCACATAACCCGAAAATAGTCCGCTGTTGACAACGGTCACTTCCGGTCAGCTGTCTTTCATTGCGATAATGGAACTCATTTTTTCTACTGGTTTGATTAACTTGCCAGCTCTTACATTTGTGGATGTAAAGCTGGCTATAACAGGTTTGAATTGGTGTGACTTTGCACAGACACGCTTTCAACAGTAATGGTTCAGCGAGTGTGGCGTGACGAATCGTTCATTGACCAAACTGAACATGTTTTATTTCAACACCTTTATGAATGTGTTAATTTCAATGCTGTAACCATCATGAACAATCTCAACCATTGAGTGCTTTCACCTTGTAATCAATCAATCTCAATTTGTATGAATAATTGTACAAACTGTAAATATTTTATTCGTTTAACAGGGACATTTCAATGTAAATCACAAAACCAATGTCTACTTGTATCAATAGCTTGTGTTCATGTTATATATTTTTTCAGTTGGAGTAGTTGCTAATGACTCTATGGGAGATAATTTTTTTTTAATAAATTTTTTAAAAGAAATTTCCTAAAAGATAATTTTTGGATTCTCAAACCTGCCACATTATGCCTATTTTTCTCCTGTTCTACTGATCTACATCACGATTATGTTTTTGAATATTGCCTTTATGAGGAAAAGACCGTCGTTATATATCTGCTGGAAGAGACTTAGAGCTTTGAGTTTTTGTGAATTCTGTTTTAAGTGAATTATAGATATATTGATAATTACCAGCATTTAGAAAAGGTCTAAACTACAGAATTAACAGGTTTTTTATACTCTTGACCAGACATGGGCAATGTGGAGTCAACAAGTCATCTCCATGTCATGTATTTAATCTACCCAGCCAATTAACCAGGTGAGTCCAATCTGCACAGGTTAATTCACGGTGAAGATTGGACTCACCTGCTTCAGTGGCTGGGTAGAACAAATACATGACATGGAGATGACTTGTTGACTCCACATTGCCCATGTCTGCTCTTGACTCAATAGTTTATTTGCAAATATTGCTCTAATTAGATTACTGCAACCAGTCGCACTGTTATCTCAATTCGGTGAGGATTAGTTTTGCAGTAAAATCAAATAAAGCTTTTGGGATTTTTATAACTGTCATGTTACATCATATCATATAATACATAATATAATATGTTACATAATATAATACATGATTAATATTCTCTTCAAAACAAAATGTGCCTCGATAATTAGATAAAACACAGCAGTTGTTCCAGATCTGATTGACAGCACTGCCTTTCTTTATGCAAAAGTCTGGAAACTTATCTCGTCTTGCTGCCTGCACCCACTGCTTCCTTTGCTCCGGGTCAATCAGAAAAGTATAAAAATAAATATATGGTTGTTTTCTTGCATAAAAGGGGCAACCAGTGACAAAGCAAAAACAGTTGCTATTAGACAGCCATTTTTGTGTCGGTCTAATGCTAAGTGCTAGCCGCCGGATGTCAAGGTTGTCAACAGCGGACTATTTCTGGGTTTCATCAAAAAAGGTCTTAGGGGATGAGTGAATGCTTTAAAGTAAAATAGTTTTGTATTGATACTGCTACCTGTGGCCAAAACACCGAACTGCAGCACTCTTCTGGTAGTTCTTGTGACAAATACAAGAGGTCTGTAAGTAGATTTTTTTTTCTTTGATATAGGGTTTTCAATCAGATGTCTGCAACATTGCAGAGGTACTGAAAGGGGGTTGTGTAGTTTTGTCATCATCCATCTGGGTAACAGCCTGAAAAAGGTTAAATACTCTTGATTCAGATGATCCACTACTTCCACTGTCTATATGCATCATTTTTCCCATTAAGTTTCAGTCTCTATTTTCCTTAAAGCATTGACAACAGGGTCCAGAAGATTCTCTGGTTTTGTTTTTCTTCTGTCAGTTGGCTGTCATTTCAACCCCAGCAGCTCATTGCAGATGTCTGATCACACAGAGCCTGATTCTACCTGAGGTTTCTGTTAAACAGGAGATGTTCCTCTCCACTGTCACCTTATTACTGCTATAAAGTCCTTATTAGATCATCTTATCTACTGGCAATATATATGAGCTGAACCCAACATTGTTTCATTAGGATTAATATGGGACAAACTCAAATGGAACTGAGACCGTTTTAAATGAATAAACCCAACTTTACTGATCAAAAAAAAAATTGTTTATGCATGCAGTTCCTACATTTAAATTAATGTTAAAAGGCTAAATGTGGAGGTCCTCAACATATAGAAAGGATCAAAGGTACAGCCACTAAAATATGTTTTATTTACCTGTACGTAATTTTAAAAAGCATATCAATGACTTTTTATCAATTTTGATTTTATCTGATTTATAGCATCAAGGTATAGTAGGACATATCAAGGTACAGTTATTAAAGTTTTAAGACTGTTTGAAGCATTAGGAGCCATTGGCACCTCCTACCTCACCAGTTTCTGCACACTACCAGATTTCCCTCATTTTCCTTTCATCTTACAAGAAAGGAACAATGCTTTCACAGTCAGGATATGCAAACTTAGGGAGGGCTCTTTAAGATAATCTTTCTACAGTAGTTTCCAAGCTACCAGCGACATCTGACTGGCTTTTATTATCCTGAGCAAAACCAAACTTATTAACAAGCCTATATCAGCTTGTCACACTCAAAATGTAAGAAACAGAACACCAAAAATAGATTATGCACATTTACTTTAAAACTATTATTTTATGTTTTATTAACATTTTGGCAAAAGTCTTTCACCACTGCGTGCATCCGTTTAAAATATTATGTCAGCACCTTTTTTATGGACATCTTTAATCTCTCTCCATTGTGACCCGAATAGAGTATTTGATTTTCAAAATGTCTTAAGCTGATATAAACTGAATGGGAACTCACTGTAACGAGTTCATAAAGTAGTTAAATGGAATGACTATACCCTCAATTTTCTTTTTCTACACAGACTCCTATTTTCCCTAAGCTGTCCATCTACAGACTAATAAAAAATTCTTAAATCCACATAAAAAGCGGAGACTCATTCTACCCCCATTTGCTAACCACTACCAATAACCTGCTGCAGATGTAAATACTATAAGCTATCTCTTTTAAATTAATGGGAGCATCAGCTTTGTGAATACTACACACAGCTGGAAAGCTCTGACACAATCAACATGAAGTAATTTGGCGGCGCAGCGCCGATAAGACAAGGATTCCCCTTCAGCTAGCCAGCAGAGCTGCCCCCACTGGGAAACACAAAAGTTCAGAGCACGAGTCTGTATCTTTTGAAGCAGAGCTTTCATTTCTTCCTCGCTTTCTTAAACCAAGAGGTTTAAGCCGACACGGAGAATTACCTCGACATCCCCCCCCGACCAAAATTAGATCTCATTTCTGGAACATCTTTAAGTTCTCCTCCTTTTCAGACCCAGCGTTAACATTTAATCACCCCACAAACATAAATAAGCTTAAAATCTGAGGCAAGAAGCCCATTCTAACAAATTCTGAAAAAGATCAGAGACATGAAACTGTACTTTAATGGCCTATAAGTGTTAGCTTGTTAACAGTGGTGGTTCTAGATTAAATTTACAAGGGGGGCCAGGATGTGGCCAATGTTTTTTGCATGGGGGCACAGAACAAAAAAAAATAAATTACAAGCACAGAAAAAAAGGAAAAACATGGCAAAAGCACATAATGAAGTATATTAAGTGAGCTACAAAACCAAGGTTGCAGACTCCTGATCTAAAGAATGAAAACTGTGATCATATCTTGGTATGGCTGAATATTTATACCATCTGCAATTTTAAAACAATAGTTTAAGTAAATTGTAAAGGCAAAATATTAACATCGGTGCATGGTGTGAATCCATTGCTGTCTCTTCTGTCACCAAAAATAACCATAATAAATTTAATCAGTATTGCTTGAAGAAAGACTGATCTAAAAAAGTAAAATTTTCTTAAAATAGTATATTTGCCGTTAATTTGAGCAGCTAATTGTGACAATCTGCCAAAGTAATCAGTATATGTATCTTAAAAATAACAAATATTATGCTCATAAAATATTTCCTTGTTTTAAACGTAAATAATCTAATTTTATTGGCAAATTGTCTAAGTTTTATTGAAGATCTCCAGCCTCGAAGCATTAAACCTTGGATTTAATCTAATAGGGAAAAGAAAAAAAACAGATGCAAAGTGAAAGACTGGCTAAATTATCACAATTTTCTGCACAGATTAAAAGATAAAACAGCAAAATAGGGTTAGAGCTGAATAAAGTGTAAAGGTTTTCACATTTCTTTTATATTTAACTTCAGGATGATCCCAAAAAAAATCTGATTAACCATTTATTTATCCTGGCCCTATTGTGCTTCATGGTGCAAAAATATTCACTGCTTTGTGTGTGTAGGAATAACCCCACCCCCACTATCATACATAAACTCTGGCAGGTGTCCAGCTCCACTTGGACGGAGCTCAGTAAGACTTGTCTTGTCTTAGTGGTTAAATCCCCCTCTGAGACAGCAAGTGAAACACGCTCCAAGAGTTTTATGTATTGTTGCAAAGCAGCTTTTTTATAGAGCTGAGCTATGGCAAGCACTCCCAGAGGCTTTCTGAAACACCTCCCCGACAGGTATTATGATACACGGGGCTTAATTCATTGACGGGCCGTCAGCGACCAAGCCGTGTCGGCTGTTTGCAGAAGATTAGGACGTTTAATTGAAATTTTTACTACTATAGCTCTTGTTGGACACCATGCACAGTCAATTAGACAAAAGATCAATTTCTCTACCAGCATGCTGTATGCAGATTTGTATTTCAATTATGCTAATCCAAGTTAAATTGCATCAGTAACATTCACTTATGCTCATCACAAACTAATTATTCCATCTGCTCTCCTGCAATTAATAGAGTAATAAATGTGCTTAAAGCACTGTTTTCAGAATGAGTTCATGTTTTTCTAACCACAAGCATTGCATAATCGATGGCAACAACCTTTCCTTGTGAGATGTTAGTGTTGGGCTCTGACTGTAAAAGTGAGAGTCCAGCAGGGATGGTCTTAGAAGGTCAAGGCTGGCTAAAGGAGAGGCTGAGGTACCAAATATATATTTTTTTGCAACCAGCAGCCACCCCAGAAAACGCATCTAACACATGGATTACAGAGGGGAGTCAGCCCTCTGCAGTTTCAAGAGAGGCTGTGATCAAAATGCCATCACGTGTGTGAAGCTGGAAGCATGCGGCTCGTCAGGAAAGCTATCCCCAAAATGTCAAAAATATCTTGCAGAGTTGGAAACTTGAAGCACGCAATTAGAAGTCAGACATACAACAGAAAGGGAGGATAAAGGAATAGAAAAGTCTAACTTAAAAAGTGACTGAAATTGTCTTTATAAACACAAAAACACTTCATGTAGAAGCCTGCCTGTGAACTGCTGGACTGAAAATTGATCAAACATGTCTCTTTTTACTTTCATAATATTTTACATCTCTGTTGTAGTTTTGTGAGGGAGATTTTTACATTAAAATGAACAAAAGCAGATCCACTCTGATAGTGTTGTTCTGTTTTTTCGATTTCTCTTGGCTTTAAGTTAAAATGTCTGGTGGTATTCTCTGCTACGAGATATTGTCCTTAAATACGGGCGAACAGTTTGTATAATGAACAATGCATGTGTACGTACTGTAGATGAAAGCAACAAACTCTAATCCTTGGATCAGAGATGGAACTCTATTCTATTATCCGTTTTCAATGTTATCACTTCCCTGCTTCTGGGCAAAGTTATTGTGCGCTGCTGTTACAACCATTTTCTATTTGTTACACAGTTATTGGCAGCCTGTTGCTGCTGCTGCGTTTCCCCTCTTTGCACGTTTTCTTTCTGGAATTGTCATTTCTGCTATTAAGGTTCCTCTCTCTCCAAATAAGAATCCATCTGTGCAAAATGAAACATTATTTGCATGTCTTTATGTTGCACTATGTAGATTTGTTAACCACAATGATTTTTCTACTTTACACACAGCCCAAGGGTATAAGACGTGGTTAGCTACAAGGTCACAGGACCTTGGTCATTATTAGTCACCATTAGTTCAAATAATTTAATTAACTCGCACTAAAAAGGTCAATGACATGAGCCAATAAGCTTCTAAAAGGTTAAAGAGGGATCACAGAGATGGACCATTTCATTTGCCATTTATCTTAATAAACCCTTCATATCTAGTTCTGAGCCAACACTTATGAGCTAATCTTTGAGAATATCAGCATCAAATGCAGTAGATATGGCAAAACTGGAAAAAACAAATAGGGATACAAAAGAAGATCACTTGTAGAGATTGAAACAATCCCTATTCTGTTTGTTAATGAGAGCAGCTGAGCTTAATCTACATCTTCGTAAAAATTATATCATGGCCTCCGAAGATTTTTTATTTTATTTTTTTAAATTTGAGTCTTATGAATGCTGGTACCACCATCTTGGAATAGATCCATACCATGAGGGATAAAGATGATCCATTTACCCCATCAAATGAACTTGTTTACTTAATGCATGCTTGTTGTTGAACCTAAAGTTGAGCAGCTAGATCAAATCCAGATAAGAATGTAGAATTCCAAAAA
Organism: Cyprinodon tularosa; assembly: GCF_016077235.1. NCBI lineage: Eukaryota > Metazoa > Chordata > Actinopteri > Cyprinodontiformes > Cyprinodontidae > Cyprinodon > Cyprinodon tularosa. The sequence goes on from NW_024039587.1 coordinate 425,391, forward strand.
TTTACTGCAGCACTCCTCCTACAACATGCAAATCAGACAAAAATGGACACCAGGAAGCAGGTGTCAGATTTACCCTGTTAGCCCCACCAAATGGGTTCATTCGGATTCTTTCTAACACACCATAACAATGTAGCAGTGCTTAAAATTCTTGTCTCTGATGTTCATTGTATTATTTATTTGACTCATCAGTAAAACTTTCAAGTAACTGCCAGTGAATCATTTCCAAAGAAATGCAAAAAAAAACTAAACCAGAAGCAGAAATTTGCTTAAAATAAAGTAATTTTTTATTTATATTTCAGTATTTCTGTGCTTTTATTGTTAAAAACCAAAAAGATCCCCGCCCTTCCTTAGGTGTGATGGACCTTAATCCACTAGATCCCCTTGGTTTCCTATGAAGCTTTCACTAAGGTCTGCCAGACCTAACAGAGCAGCCATCTCAGCTTCAATTTCCCTCATAGAGAATATCTCCTTAGTAGTAAAAATGCTACAGCTATAAGTGGGCTTGCAATATAGACTGGCTAGACCAAGTTAATATAGAAGCAAACTCATGAAAGACAGTACGGGCTGATTCCTTCAATAAACAGCCCAAAGGAATCAAAAGCAAAGGTTACTAGAGACGGACTGATACATCAACCCGCCAATATTTTAAGATTTAAAAGTTATTTTCTTACATTGGCATCCACCAATCCATAAATGCATTCAGCAGTCATGCCTAAAGCTCCCATGAAGCACAGCCATTGCAGCTCCAACACATGTTATGCCACTGTTAATGTTTTGTATAGGTTAACTAACTTATTTTTTGTTTAAATTGAGATGTGCAAAATTTGTTATCGTGATTTCTTTTTATTTGAAGGAAGAAATATCAATATTGGCTTCAAAAGTCAGCCCAATAAATAATTGATTTAACAAAAGCAGAGGAAAAAAGGCAGAACATGGCAGGGATCAATTAGACTGATGTCAAAATAATAATAATAATCAGCTTTTAAAAAACCGATGCGAGTCGATCTCTAGTTAACACACACTTGTCCTTCAGGCTGAGATGATCTTCCACATGGAAGATGTCACTTTCTCCAGACTCTGCTTCTTAAAAACAAATTTGCTTTAGATTTTTCTGTCATGTTTCATGTCCTTTACCTAGGGTCATGCATGCTAGTTAACACTTATTTGTTCAAACGAGAAAATCATTTACAAAAAAATTTATTTCTTGAAAAAATGATTTCTTAAATGAATAACTATGTCTATAGACAATAATTAATATCTGCAAACATCTAATCCAGTCGCTGCAATGCTCAACATTTTAAAGTGCACATAAAAGATGCATTTCCAAGAAGTTGTGAGAGGTGATCAAATCGGCTAACAAAATTAACCTTCAAGATATATTTTTTAATTTAGGTTTAAATTTATATGGAAAATATAGAAAAAAAAATATTTTGTATTTGTTAAACAAGATTAAAACCACAAACAGGTCAAGGTATATAAATATACTGGACAACCAGCTGGTAATCATCATTAAACTAACTTATTCAACAATGACCGGCAGACCAGCTGCTGGGAAACTTCATCAAGAGACCAAACAAAGACATCAAGGGAGAAAACGACAAATTCTCAAATACGAATGTTGTTAATGTGAGAAGAAAGCTCCTAGTAAGCCATTTTCTCTAACAGCAGGGGGTTTTAAAAGAAAGTCAAGGGATTCACTAACTGACTCTGGAGGCATTCAGGCTGCTAATTTATTAGAAATGGACTTTAGCAGATAAAGCAAGGGCACAATATTATACCGAAGCTGATTTAGGTATTTTTAAGCTTTCAACGTTGATTATGGAAATTGTTAGTTCTCCTTTGGAAAAGTTAATAGAAGTGAAATATACAATGTATGAGGGACTCCACTTTTTGGATTAAACTACTTTGGATTAAAATATTGAATAGCTCAAGTTTAATTTGATTATGGTTCCTTAATATAAATTAGATTTAACAAAATTTCATTTGGGGATATATATATATATGGTGCTTCTCTAGTCTGCAATTTTGAAAGACCATAGCTAGAAAACAAGAAGGTTTACTTTATAACATAGGGTGAATAATTGAGGCTATAAAGACTGACTGCTTGTGCTTTCTTCACACAAGCACACTGAATAATAAATTGTTTATTAACAAATGACCTTCGCCAATGTTAGGATCCATATAATATCCCCAAAAATATCTTGGAAAACAAACATAAAGGTTCTTTAGGCAACAAATGCTATTAGATCCTACGTACCAATTCTAGTAATTTCATGCCGCATTGAAAATTAGATTTTTTTTTTTACCCATTTAAAAATCAGAGTCCATTAAGTCGAGACGGGCAGAGGTTTTTTTTTTTTCTTGTCAAGCCATGGATCTGTATATAAAAAAGAACTTAACAGCCATATCTAAGAGGCATTTTAAAATGCCAAACAAAAGGACCTACAAAATAGACAATAAAAAAAACGGGGGAAAAAAACTTGACAGACCACAGGAAGAGACATCAAAGCTTTTCTAAATGTCAGCTTAATTATTCCAAGCATTGCACAGAAATATCAAAAATAAACCAAAATACCAAAGCCTAAAGGTTCCTCCCTTCCCATACAAACACTCCAACCCCTCCTAGGCTCTCAGAGCTTTATCAGAACTGGAGCGGAGTCAACAGCGAGTCAGGTTGCGTAGGTGTGAGTCATGGTGAATCAAGGCTGACAGACTGTCAGAGAGCGGTGAGAACAACAAAGAAACTCAGAGGAAGTACAGAAAATTTGGTTAATTTGCAGCATCATTTTTGCTCAATGTAAGTATTACATTTATCTTATTCGTACATGACCCATCTCGCTTCATCAAAGCTTTGAATGTTGCAAAATAAACTTTGTTGTATTGCTTCACAGCAAGGGTCCGTTTCTAAAAAACATACAACTGCTTGACATTGAGTGCAGTGATTTTGCCCATCTCTGAGCCATTTCATGGTAAAACAGATATTTATGCTGTTTTTTTAGACGTCCTGCCTGCCCCGCACAGCTTCCATCAAAAACAGACTAGCTGTGTATTTGGTGTGGAGTGATAGATGCCAGTGTGGCGTAGGCTGCAGCTCATCTGGTGGAACATCACAAGTATTCCTCTGAGACATCAATTATTTACATTTTCCTATGTGCAACCACAAACTATGTAAAAAAAAAAAAAAAAAAATCATATTAGTTGGAAGTAAATGACAGTTGAGTTGTATTTTTTCCCCTCACATTTTTATATCCAGTTTCTGATTTTTTATTTATGTTTTCGCTCATTCCTTTATACAAGCAAACTCAATTTCAGGCTCAGATTGTATGCAGATTGTCAATTAACAACAATTTCCAAATAAACTGAATTTAGAGTCGAATTTGACTTGCATATTTTAGCATTTATATGACATCCAACTGTAGAACTTGTTTAGCTGTGAGGTGAAAACATGCCCCAGTGTAAAGTGTGTGGCATCCACCAACATATTTCCTAGAACAGCTTCTATCAACGCTGGGTGGCTTCCTATTCCCAGCTGAAGGAAAGCATCCCCACAGAATCATGGCACCCTACATCGTTTACCCCGGCCATGATGGGTTAGGGCAGACACGCCCAATTTGTCTGTCCTGCAGGTTTTAGAGGTTTCCCTGCTTCAGCACAGCGGGTTTTCATTTATTGCTGATTAACAGGCTTTTGCTGAACTGCAATCATCAGAATAAGCTGTGCTGAAGCAGGGAAACCTAAAACCTGCAGGACAGCCGCCCTTGAGGACCGACTTTGGGAATGCCTGCATTGGGGCAATCCACAACATCTACTTATTGTATAATCTACCCAAGTCAACCTCTTTTTCATGTTTGCCTTGGAAAAATATAGGAAAATACATATCAGATGATTACATTTCCAAGCAGGCACTACTTTGTGGCTTTATTACATAAAATGCAAATAATATCTGTGAGACAAGCATATTATATCATGGAATCTGAGACTCTTATTTACTTTCAGTGAATCGTTTATATGCACAGCTCACTGCTCTGCATCTTCTGCATGTGTGGCTGAGTGAATAGAAAACACAGAACAGCAAAGGGAAAAGAAGACCTCAAATGCATGTGCCCTGTATGGATGACTACACAACATTTTTTTTCAAACATTTGCTCCATTTGTCACAAGGTAATTTCATAAAATGTCACTAAATCGAACCTGTGTGCATGCTGGGTCTGTCCATAGATCACAGGAGTGAAGGCAGCGTGAGGCCAAAGCTGCAGACTGACAAGCCTTTTAGGAGAAGACAAGTTGCATAAAACGGATTCAGGCTCTAGCAACATTGTCTCATTCTGTATCTCATTATCTGTATAAAAAAATAAAAAATCAGATCAATTGGTTTCAAAAATGAACCAACAGACAATGCAATCTAATTGGATGATAAAAGAGGCACAAGGAAGGACAAAAATAGTGAACAAGGAGATGCAGAGAAAAAAAATGATTTGACAGAAATAGAGGTGATGAAATAGAGAGACAGAGGCAAAGGGGAACCCTGGAGAGGCAGAAAGGGTTTGAGGGTAAAGTCAGATCAAGAGGTGGAGAGATAAAATTAAGGCTTGATGGAAGAAGGCGAGAGGTCGCAGTCTCCTCTTCGCCAAGCTGTGATTATCCCCAAATACACATCTCACTCTCTTGCTCTTTGCCTCTCTTTTGCTCTATCCCTTTTTGCTTTTGTCTTTTAGCATTTTTGTCCACCACGACCCTTCCGTCGCCCATCGATGTCTTTCGAAATTGTCCTTGGTTCTGTTCAACACTCGGGGGTCCTCCATCGCTACTCTCCGCCTCTCTTTTCTCCCATTCATCCCCCATACATAATTCAAGCTGGGTTTTCAGCATGACGGGCGTGGTCATTAAAAATACATGGAGATGCTGCGCTGAGCCCGTTTAGTGGTGCCTTACGTTGACTGAGGACTGCCACAGGTCAGGGCAGAGAGGCTAGTTAACGGAAAGTACCTAAGGGGAGGTGGTTATTAAGAATAAGGTAGTGCAGCGACCTTGTACTAGTTTTGGCAAGTCAAACATCTCATTTGTTAAACTCTGATTGTGCTGGAAAGATTAAGACAGACAGACATTAAATCTTCCTGAAAAGAGATGTCATTATTTAATTGTTTCTAGAGGCCCTACACAACAAACACATTCTTTGGGGGTACATCATTAACTGGAAAAGCAAACCTCATTTATACCTATGTAATTATTTCTGTTGACTAGCTTTTTCTGTGTAAGCCTAAAGATTCCATGTTGCTTAAAGTTTAGAGTGAAATTTCCACAGTCTTTGATAATTTGGGGTGTCGTGTCATCTGCTGGTGATGGTCAATGCAGTTAACCTGGCAGTAGCCAGATTGATATATATGTGTAGAGCTGAGTTGAGTTCTACGTTATCAATCTGGGGGCAGTTCAGTCTGTCCGTTTAAAGGAAGGATGCTTAGTATAATACTTTGAGCTGATTGGGTGACGTGCCAGCTAGTACCCGCCTTCCATAAGATGCTTTCAGCCAATCGTTGCAGCGAATCGTGACGTTTCAGCAGAGTAAGCTGATAAATCAAAAAAGGACAGACATTTTTCGAATCTACAAATGCACAAAGTGCTTATCTTTCGCCTTTTTTGAAACAAGAAATTGTCGCTATTTCACCTAAAACCGAGTCAATTGCAGTATCGACAGGTGAGTGCTCCAGCATTGCCATGTTTGTTATGCCCTGGCAAAGCCCTTCTGACTGTCGTCATTCCTACATGTCCTGCCCCAAAAAAACACAGATGGCGCGTCATTGGTCCGACTCGCTGGCTGTTATGAGACGGACTCATTAGCGGGAGTCTTTCAAGATGGATTTGTTGTGAGACTGAAAACTCAGATCTCACAAAAATCCAACTTGCAGCACAATGTTAGAATGCTGCCATCTATGGTGATGGTCAGATTCTGCAGTACTTTTATAAGCTGGGCAAAGACCACAAGTGCTAGGGGGAGGCAGTAGCTGGCTAACGTCTGCGATTGAGCTAAGACAATTAATCATTAATTAATCAACAGTCCTTAAAATGACTTTTTTAAAAGCCACCCAAGAACCTCTTCAGAGCACTACTTATTTCTTGTGTTAAAATGACTTTCTCTATATTCCACTGCAACGTAAAAAGGTCATCTACGGTCCTCTTCATCAAGCTACATCATAAACACAAACGGCACAGCTAACAACGTTTTCTGGAGATGCTAGTTTCATTTTTCAGCAGGACTTGGTAATTGCTCACTCTGCCAAAGATACCAAAAGCTGGTTTTGGGACCTTGGAGTTACATGATCTGGAGACCACTAATCAAGAAAATTAGACTCTTTACACCTCAGCAGAGACAAAAGCTAAGCCTCCCTGCTCCACTGCACTGATATGCTGTCTGTGCAAAATGAAGTGTAACAAAGTATTAATTGCAGGAAATAAATCAGATTTTCAGAAGCCAGACATTTCCCATCCAAGTATGCTTGTTGATTTTATGAAATCTCTAGCAGAGACTGAAATTGGGGTTTTCATTATTTATAAGCCTTAATAGAAATGACAAGAAATAAAGAAAGAAGAAAATTTCTTGTATGCTTCATCAATCCATATACGGACACAGCAGAACGGTACTTGCGTATGATAACTTGTTCTCCAAATTATGCTTTACCATCTTACACAAGGCCCATATAGGAAATCCTCTTAATTGTAAGGGTGCATTTACACCAAACGCACTTCCAGCATCTTTGTTGCCGTCGCTCACTTCAAGTATTGCCAGAAATTTGCCAAAGGTAACAAACTACACTTGTGTTAATGCACCACATCAGAAAATTGAAGGAGCTTCTAACTGCCGTTTGCCAGTTTAAATTGCAACATTGCGGACCCTAGCAATTCCTTACTTCAACCCACGTCAACCTTGTTTCCCTAGCCTTCCTTACTGAGTATTTCACCCTGTCACAGCCACTTCCAGTCTCACTGATGTTTTGACCCGACTTGACAAAATATTTTAGAATTTTTTAATGCCAGCGACAGTTGCTTATAGATAGAGCGGCTCAAGCTACATCACAACCACAAACGGTCCTGCTATCAAGGTTTTGTGGAGATGCTGGTTTAATTTTTATCAGCAGGATTTGGCAATTGCTCACTCTGACAAAGATACCAAAAGCTGGTTTTGGGAGCTTGGAGTTGGTCTGAAGAACACTAATCTTCAGACTAACTCCAAAAGCTATCCAGAACTATCTCTATAGTTATGCTGCTATAGGCTTAGACTGCTGGAGGACATAGTGACTTTTTCATCATTCTTTCTCTCTTCTCCCACTCTGCAGAATTTGTTACTTCAATCTCCAACGTCATGCTCTCTCTGCTTTTTCTCATAGTAGTTTCATCTGGTCTTTTCTTGTTTGGCTGTGACACCAGCCTGGAGAGAAATATCAGCTGTGCTGCTGCCATCGACACCTTTGTTTATCGATGTAGGAGCTTGGCCCGTTTTTCATTGTAGTCCTCTGACATGGGAGCTGACTCGGAGCCGATCTGCCTGCTGTGTGTTTCCTGAACGGGGCCACCATTTGAACTGGTTGACAATCGCCTTTTGAATCTCTGCTACCTTCTGTATGCCTGCTTCGGTCTCCTTGAACCCCAGTCGGCCTCGGCACATGGCCACTAACACTGAGCCTGATTCTGCTGGAGGTTTCCTCTCCACTGTCGCTGCAAGGATGCTTAATGTGGGGGATTGCCTTTGAGTCAGTTAGTTGTTGCAATGATTTGGTTCAATTGTCTCTGTAAAGTGCCTTGAGGTGAGATCTGTTGTGAATTGGCACTATATAAATAAACTGAATTGAATTGTTGCAAATCTTTGCAGTTTTGACACTGCTGTTGCTTCACCGAAATTGCCATAACCATGCCAGCTGGATAACTAGAAGCGTGTCAGTGACATTGCTGTGCATCACTGCACTCTATCAATGCGCTTCTATATCGCATTCTGGGTGAACACAACATTAAATTAAGATAGAATATAATTCTCACTCCATCCATATTTTACTTTTACTTCAGAAAGCAATAAACACTACCCAACACTGCTGGACTATTCCCATGTGAATGCTTGCATGTATTTTCATCTCAGTGTACTATAAACAGATATATCTGCAACAAAGGAGCCACCGCTGTTGCATAGAAATACATAGCACTGTTTTTAGTTATATAGACTCCGGATACATATGCAGGGAGCTGAAAGACAGAAAACAGAAAATAGGTAGGGTGGAGTTAGTTTCCATATTGACAAATATCGAAACACAAAGTAGAGGAAAGGTACTGATAACTAAAGGATTTCATTTATAAAGAAAATAATTTTCCAAAAAAGTTTAATTTCATACAAAGATTGATGCTGATTTCTTACATTTACTAGAACACAAAAGAAGCTTCCATGGCGTGTAAGAGAAACTGTTGCAAAGAGAGTGTCATAGCCAGATTGTCATGTTCTATATAAATCTCCAAAGGAGGACATCTATTTTAAAACACACACATAGTTACACGTCTTGTTAATGCCTACTGAGCTAGGGTGTGTTTTTTTTTTCCATAACAAAGATCCTGTTTTTGGCTAATGTCATTTTCGTGTCTTTTCTTTCTGCTTCAATGTCTTATCGCCTTTCCTCTCATACATAAAACAAAGTGTTAACATGGTCAGGAGCCGTGCAAGAGAACAAGACCACAGCGCCAAAGACAGAAGGACAGACTGAGGCACGCCACAAGCAAAAGAAGCAGGGAAGTGGAAACAAAAACCTAAACTCTTTTTTTCCCCCCTTTCTTCCACCCACCTGTTCTGTGATCTCATGTAACACTGCTGCAAGATGTAAACACTTCTGTAACACGCCTTTATCCCCCGAGTTTTCTCGATGCTCTTTAAACTGTGCTCTTTGCCTCTGACATTTACCTTGTTGAGGCCTTTCTTCTCCGCATCCATCACTTTAACTGCAAAGCTTCTTCTTCCGCTTTTTTTTTTCTCTTCAAAAGAAGGCGATAAAAAACAAAAACAAATCTGAGCATAAAGCTAAACGATGAAATAAGCAGAAACAACAGGTGATTGTGGATAAAAGGAGAACATGGAAAGGAAAACACAGAAAAGCACCCTCAGTTTCCCTAACCTAACCTTCAAACGTGGATATTTAATGGTTCATATCAAACATGCCATATTCTCTGTTGATACTACTGTAGCTCTGCTCCAGAAGCCCCTTATTAAAGCCTTGTGCAAAAAGAATCCATTTCCTTGTTAAGTGCTGTATCCCCCATGTGAGTTCGCACAAGTCTAATTTCTCTATCTGTCCTACTTTCGCTCACATTTATTGAAAAAAAACATTCTGGAATGTGTTTCTTAAACCATTTGAAATGCTCTTTTTTGGTGTCATCTTGTCCCAAACTCTTTATAATGTTGACTGCTTCAGATGTAGAGTTAATAAAGCACTACTGACTCAAATTGCCAATGAGAACGGTTAAAACAGCATTTTCGCAATGGTGGAATATTAATATATAAACCATTCTTACTTTTTTGTTAATTTTTTTTTACTGGGAATTTATTGATCGAATACACAGGGACAAGAATCTGCCAATATTTCACTGTAATCGGGTCTAATTAGTGATCAGCAGATCAAATACTGGGAAAAACTGCATGGAAAGTAGACGGCACCCTTCAGATGAGGCAGCAAGTAAAATGGTCTTCCAATGCAATTAATATTGTGGTCCCTAAAAAAGGTTATTATACACATAGCACCTAAAATGGGAATAAAGAATATTTATTGGCAGACCTTCTAACTTACCTAATCAAACAAAGTGCAAATACAACGATCTCAAAAAACAAAAAATGATATTGTTGTTTTTGTCATATTTTGAGTTAGACTAAAAGGCGAATTTACACTAAAATCTAATTTATTTCCCCTGAAATTCAATAGACAACAAGAGAAAAGTTTTTCCTAAATTCTATCAATAATTCAACATCTTTTCCCCGTCGAAGTTTGGGTAAATGTCCTATGCAAATGAATCTGTGTTTTAGAGGTGCAGGTGCTTTAAAGTTAATTTTTTAAGTCTAAATCAGGTTTCTAATTACACTGAATATGCATCTCATCTGCATAATGCACCTTTTTCCATGGGGTTCCACAGAAACGCATTTACGCTGCACATCGTCCCGGGAGCTTCTAAGGAGAGTTCTCCTCGCAAAGCATTTCAAGTGGATTTCGAGTCCACTACTTTTTAATCCACTAGATGTTCAGACACTTATTTAAAATGGCATAATCACTATATAGAAAAATGAAAATTGTCTCGACAGCTATTCTTAACGAAATTTCTTTTTGTTTGCACTTGTTTAAACAAAATGACAAAATAAATCTGTCTAAGTCTAATATAGTGCCCTATAGAGTGATTAGGGCGGTCTGCTGGACTCTTCCCTAAAAACTGTGGTCTGTTTTTCATGTTTGCCGCTTCAAGTCCTTGTCAATCTGGAGTAGAGCTGATTGTTCAGGCAGGGAGTCAGTTGGTAAAAAGCAGAGTAGATCTGATGGAGTTCCAGAGTTAAACACTACTAGATAAAAAGAGCAGGCATACACCAGTAAGCCAAATAGCCACTTTATTGTTCTATTCAAACCTTGCATGTATATACAACTACTGCGCCATGATAAAATCCTCATGTGACCAAAGTCTAGACCCTCCAAGCTGCAACGCTCCTAAATGCCCCCAGTGTAATAGGGTGATTGGCAGAATATGTGGGGTGGACGCTCATTCAAAGCATTCGTTGGAACCCTGGGTTGTGTAGCAACACACTTGGTACAGGTCTGTAGGTCATTTCTCTATGCCAACAGATCTTATTTACTGACCAAAGAGAGCTTGCCATAAAACTATAGTTTTGAACTCATTTTTTTGGCAAAATAAATATAAAACCAGCTGACCGCAAATTCTTGTTAGCAGGAAACATGAATCAGAATGGCCTGGACATGCATTTGTAACAAAAGTAGTTTTTTAATCGTATTCACAAACTCTAAAGATATACAGATGGATGAAAAGGTTTCCAACTGCACCCTGTGGAGTCTTATCATTGCCTATGTCAGTAAACAGAGAACAGATCTTTGTTAATCAGAAAAATATTTTTGATGGAGAGAATAAATCCAGTGTATTCATAGCTGCTTTGTAACATGTTCTTACAAAGCATTAAAACTGTTTAGGATAAACAAAAACAGGAACCTATTAGGCTACTGAAAAAATATGAATAAAATGTAATACACATATTATTTCTAGTACAGTAACTATTATTAAAAGACAGGCTAGGTCACTTCACATGCTATCAGAGTACTTTGTTTTAAGTAGGTAGACTGTAATTGTAATAGCCTCCAGTTTCTGCTGGACTGCAATAATCTGCTGGGGGGGACTTTGTGTGTTGTTACTAGGACTTTTGAAAGTCTAGTTTTTCTGAACTCGTGAAGCGCATTAAGCATAAAAACCTTCCCAGTCTATCAAGCTTGTTGATACCATGTCTTTGTATCATGTTACAATGTTTTGTCAAAACCCCTGTTACTTTAAGTTATCACATCCTTGCTTTTCTAACACAGCAAAGAACTTAAACCTGCTTCATCAGCTGCATGATGAAGCAGTATGGTTGGCACTATTTAGGTGATACCCTAAACTTATGGTTTAATTTTTACAAACAGAACAGCAGAAATTTCATTCTGCATCCTTATCGCCATTAATCAGTGTAAATAATCCCAGAATGATGTCTTCTCTAACATGCCTCCATCCACTCTGGCATTTCTTCTCTTACGAATCACAGTGAGGCTCACTTTACGAATCAACAATGGTATTCTCTAGTGTGTCGGGGTAACATTACAACACATTCCTTTTAGGCAGACACTTAAACACTTAACACTTTATTAATTAATGAACATTAGGCTATTGGTCGACGACTTAAAGTAGATTTTTTGTTTACCTCAGTAGTCCAAAAGGTAAAATCTAGGAAATCAGCAAATTTGCAACTGATAAGATGCAACTGAAAAGCAATCTCAGATTTTGGTTAATTTCTCTTGACTATTATAATTGATGCAAACTGTGACAACAACAAAAAAATATGTTTTTACCGCCTTAGCAACTAAATACTTGAGCTACAACCACAAAAGTAGTAATGATACATTTAGTGATCAGCTCTTGTGAATTGGAGCTACAGGTGCTGGTCATAAAATTAGAATATCATGAAAAAGTAGATTGATTTCAGTAATTCCATTTAAAAAGTGAAACTTGTATATTATATTCATACATTACATACAAACTCATATATTTCAGATGTTTATTTTGTTTAATTTTGATGATTACAAATGACAACAAATGAAAATCTCAAATTCATCATATCAGAAAATTAGAATATTGTGAAAAGGTTCAAAATTGATGGCCCCTGGTGCCACACTCTAATCAGCTAATTAACTCAAACCACCTGCAAAAGCCTTTAAATGGTCTTTCAGTCTAGTTCTATAGGCTACACAATCATGGGGAAGACTGCTGACTTGACAGTTGTTCAAAAGACGACCATCGACACCTTGCACAAGGAGGGCAAGACACAAAAGGTCATCGCTAAAGAGGCTGGCTGTTCACAGAGCTCAGTGTCCAAGCACATTAATAGAGAGGCGAAGGGAAGGAAAAGATGTGGTCGAAAAAAGTGTACAAGCAAGAGAGATAACCGCACCCTGGAGAGGATTGTGAAACAAAACCCATTCAAAAATGTGGGGGAGATTCACAAAGAGTGGACTGCAGCTGGAGTGAGTGCTTCAAGAACCACCACACACAGACGTATGAAAGACATGGGTTTCTGCTGTCGCATTCCTTGTGTCAAGCCACTCTTGAACCACAGACAGCGTCAGAAGCGTCTTGCCTGGGCTAAAGAGAAACAGGACTGGACTGCTGGTGAGTGGTCCAAAGTCATGTTCTCTGATGAAAGTAAATTTTGCATTTCCACAGTCAGTGATGGTTTGGGGTGCCATGTCATCTGCTGGTGTTGGTCCATTGTGTTTTCTGAGGTCCAGGGTCAACACAGCCACATACCAGGAAGTTTTAGAGCACTTCATGCTTCCTGCAGCTGACCAACTTTTTGGAGATGCAGATTTCATTTTCCAACAGGACTTGGCCCCTGCACACAGTGCCAAAGCTACCAGTACCTGGTTGAAGGACCATGGTATCCCTGTTCTTAATTGGCCAGCAAACTCTCCTGACCTTAACCCCATAGAAAATCTATGGGGTATTGTGAAGAAGAAGATGCAATACACCAGACCCAACAATTCAGAAGAGCTAAAAGCCACTATTAGAGCAACCTGGGCTATCATAACACCTGAGCAGTGCCACAGACTGATCGACTCCATGCCACGCCGCATTGCTGCAGTAATACAGGCCAAAGGAGGCCCAACTAAATACTGAGTGCTGTACATGCTCATACTTTTCATGTTCATACTTTTCAGTTGGCCAACATTTCTATAAATCCTTTGTTTTTATTGGTCTTCAGTAATATTCTAATTTTCTGATATGATGAATTTGAGATTTTCATTTGTTGTCATTTGTAATCATCAAAATTAAACAAAATAAACATCTGAAATATATGAGTTTGTATGTAATGTATGAATATAATATACAAGTTTCACTTTTTAAATGGAATTACTGAAATCAATCTACTTTTTCATGATATTCTAATTTTATGACCAGCACCTGTAGAGAGATCTTGTTTTGGTTTGGTTTTCAGCGGCAGGACCCGTTTATCGCCAGGTTTCTGTTAGTTCTCACTTGACGAAGATTCATAAGTATTCTCTTTGCTACCCATTTCAGTGTGTATCCATCATGTTGGCTGGCCAATCTGCTAAAGTGACATCACACTTTTGGATTTGCGATGGGCAAATAAAAAAAAAACAGAACAGGCAAAGGAATGTTTTCTCTTTTTAAAAACCCGCTTTACTATTAATCATCAGTATCTGAATATCTCAAGACTCTAAAATTGACAGTAATTAACAGCAGGAGAAAACATTCAATTAATGATTGCTACCATAAGAGGTAAAGGTCATAATGTTTCATCCCATTTTCTTATGACCTTTACCTCTTATGGTAGCAATCATAACAGGAAGAAGATCCCTCAAATCCCAGGATCCAACAATGTTAAACACCATTAGGTCAACAGTAAAGTCTCTATAGAGCAGTGGGAAGAGATTTAATAGATTTTTCTTTCCCTACTATTGATGGTCATTTCCTACCTACCAATACATTTCCCATTTCTTTAGCTGAAAATGTTCTCTTGTGTGTAGAATATGTTCAAACTCTGCAGAGAAATTAAGCCATATGTTCCATACATGGCTCTAATTAACACTGTTCAGCAATCTACCTTTACTAATAACATTAATTAAGGTTTGGGTCAGTAGTTTATATGTTTTATAGTAGACCGGGTTTAGAAGCAACCTCAGAAATCCAGCTAAGAAAGGAAAAAGCACAAAATGACTGCACTAATCAGCAAAGAATGATGAGGAAACTTACAACCAGCGGGGCCTCTGCATGGGCTCATTCACAGCCCAGACACTAAATTATTCAATGCTTTGCCCACATTTCTAGTGCCAATGTCTAAACAACAAACTCTGTCTACACAAGGAGCTTAATGCAGAAACACAGCCTAAATGATATCTGTAACCTGTTCCACAGCAGGAGATAATGCAGTCAGTAGTGATATCTGCAGACCACATTGACTTAAAAGATTTTAGGCTGCTCCTCGAGAATAGAGACAATTGTTCTGGCTCCTGAGGCAAATGACGCCATGTTGTTCTTTTAATTCCATCTCAGGAAGTCTCGCTGCTCGTTTTCGACAGTGTCAGGGCAAAACTGTTTTTTTCTTTGTGTGTATCCAACTACTAAACTATAATCCATTAAGGACATTTCATCCCAGCGCTGCGTGTCCTAAGCCCGTAACGTCATTAGTGACCCCTCACACCCCAACCATGAACTGTTCTCCCTGCTGCCCTCTGGGAAGAGGCTTTGCAGCACCCAGCAGGTTCTGAAACAGCTTTTTCCCTGCTGCCATCAGCGCCATCATAGGACACGGCTCAATGCTATTCTGCATTTTGCACCATATTTATTTTGCACCTTTGCATATTATTTTCCCTTTTGCACCATTATTTTTTAAACTGCTTTTCTCCTATACTGTTTACATGATGATCACTGCTGCACTTTATAATGGTTCATCTCACTGTTGTAAGCTGAAAGCGATCTAATTTTATTTTGTATGCATTCGGTGTATACTAAATGATTAAAAACGTTTGCCTAAGTCTAATTGGACAGGATTTAGATGGGAGGGTTTAGATTTTTAAAGTTGAGACACCATACATAACTGTCAAACTCAACACTGTAGTCCCCTTTTTAAACTCTGGAGGTTTACAGCTTCAAACATGCTACTTCTGCCAACTTAAAGCATTCCCTCGACAAGTTATCCAGATGGGGCAGTCCCACCTCAACAGCACCCCCAGTGTTTGCAGTTTTTCTCTGAGCATTTTTCTGTCAGCTCCTCTACTTTAGCTCTCTTCATCTGTTCACCCCACCCCTGCCACATCTCCGCTGATCTTCAACGTGTGTTAAAGTGGACAATGACTAATTGAACCTTAATCTGTCTGAAAACTGCAAGTTGTTATACCAATTCTGACCACCTGGATGTGGAAGTTTTGTTGCATTTTTGTTGCATCACAACCAATATGCAAAATTTTCCATAAAATACTGAAGTGTATTCACACCCCTTAATCTTTGATCATTCATTTTCTTTAGAAGCAAAAATTGAAAAACTACTGTATGTATCATTCCTGGAAAAACATCATCATTCAAACAATTTTAAAGAGCAGGTATTTGGTTTAGTGGATAAAAAGTGCAGGATCCTATCCTGAGTAAACAAGAAAATTAAACCAGTTTCTCCACAAACTCATTTTCCCTCCTTGCTGGGTTCATTTACTTCAAATGAGAGAATTCATTACTGCAGCAACATTTCACTGCAGATAACGCAGTCTTCCAAAGCAAGTTGGGCAATCATGCATGCAGAAAGGGAAAGTAACAGAAGTTCATTCTGGTCTGAAAAGTCGAGTTCCATCCAACTTTAAGTACTTTTATAACACTTAATTAGTAGTACGCAACAGAATACTCAGAAATGGAGAATATTTCAAGCGGCAGACATTTGGACAAAAACAAAACATTTGCTCTGTAATTGTCTACACTTTTGTGTAATTTCTAGTGTAGTCAATATCTCATTCCTGCAGAAGACATTTTGTTTTCTCGAACTGAGGTGTGAAGAATGGCTCTAATGTCTTTGTTCTATAAAAGCTCATCAGGGTGCTCAGATAGTGTATCCCGGCAGAAACTCCACAGAGGGGTTGCGGAGGGGGTTTCTATGGATGTTGACTCAGTGGTTATCGCCAGCAACACATTGAACCCAAGATCCCACCAGGGCACATGAATCTCCTTTCACCCTCGAAGAACGCGCATGACTTTTTATGGCTGAAGGCACAAAGTAAAAAATCCCAAATTTCTCATTTTGTGTTAAACAATATAAAAGACAGGGGACCCTATTTACAATCATGTGTTTCTATGAGATATGATATAGAAGAGCATTGGTGAAACTAATAACCATTATTTTCAGGTGACTCATACCCAACCACAACTGGCCGCAGGATTATCTGAACCCAAGAGTGAAAAGTGAAAAATGTGAGCGAGGGCTCTAAAGTGTAACAAATAATGTGTGTGTTGTCCATCTGGGGCCGTGTGTGTAATGGCTTCACTTATCCCTTATCTAAGCTTCCATTCAGCTGATGAAAGGACGGTTAGAGATAGAATCTCATTCCACTTTAATGCTCTCTACGCACTGGTCATCTCACTGAGAATACTCAGACAGATAGGACCTTTTGGACCCTCTCTTTGTCAAAAGTACACACATTCAGCGGAAACTACGTCGAAACACATTTGTGGCCAAATGGGCAGGAACAATATTCATTATATCATGCACATTTCTAATGACCTGGTTTTTTTCTCATCAGGGGTCTTAATTAAACTTTAAATTACTTCCATCTTATCAAAAAACGCAGCTCGTTGTTTACTTGTTGTGATCAGCATGTGGGCCCATCTCTTTTTAATCAGTATGTAAGCCGAACCTTGCAAAGATGCATGTCCTTGGATGCGTCTTTGGACTGAATTGCTGAAATCTTATGAAATATTCCCTTTAAGGAAAAAAAAAAAGAAAAAGTATTGTTCACAATTCACCTTGCAGTCTTTTGATCTTGAGTTATGCTTTCAAATCCAGTATAATAGCTTAAGTTTCAGAAGCCAATGTCAGTGCTTCAGTTCATTTTGTATCTTATTGTAATGCTCCAATGGTATACCGAAGAAATATAGAACTAAACAGTAAATTCAGTCACCATTACACCTGCACAATAAATATTTAAAAATTGCTGAATAAAGAAACACAAAAGATAAGTTTCAACCCAAAAAGTGGAATATAATCTGAACTTCTGTAGTCTTCTAGATGCACTAAAATTACTCTTTCCAGTCATTTTGCACTGAGCTGAACTCCAAATGTGAACCTATTAGCACACTGCTATGTAGATCAGTAAGCAACTGGAGGTTAAGTGCCTTACTAAAGACTGCGCCAAATGTCCTCCACAGTGATTTATGAGGCTTAATACTAGTTAATGCAAACACTTCATGGCAATTACCTATGTAAGAGGTATTTACTTAATGGGATAGTTTTTGTCCCCCTTAATAAAACAAATTCCAATCTATATTTTATTCTTTAGCATCCAAATGTCTTAGATAATCTTAGACAAACTCTGTGAGTGGTATAGTACTTTTACAGCCATGCAGTAAGTCTTCCAAATTAGACCTTTTCCAAACTATTTTTAATTTTCCTGAATGAAAAAGAATCCAGTTAATTTGAATATAGAGTAATGAGTAAGCAAATTGTCAGTTTAATTTAGACTGTCCTTAAACAGCTTAAAAAGGTGCATATTTGGAGTATCCCACTGAAAAGTTTTAAGCCCAGGTTAAAGGATTTGCACCATGCAGCTCAAAAAAAAAAAAATCTAATTTAGCCCTTGTTCAGACATTGCATATGGCCGCTGTTAATGAATCATCTCCAGGCAACACTCAATAGATGAAGGTAATAAATAATTTCAGAAGGACAATTAAGTTCGTCTTCATTAACCATTTGCTCGTTAAGTCTGCCTTCGTTAGTGAAGGTTGGATGATCGTGTCCTGCCCCGGTGTAGCACCCCTGATTTTTCACCCGCTGCAGATGATTTGCGGCGAAGCGAAGCATACGAGCCGACACAAAACGCAGACTCACTCACGCCCTAATGAGTCCTCCCGCTCGCTGTTCAGTGTGCTCTGTGGCTTCATTATCGTCACCCTCTTAATGTAAAATGCTTTCATGAAGGAAATCAACACCACATCATTACGCCCTGGAGGATGCAATGCTCTCCCTTTATCACCATCTTTTTCCATCCATCGTTCCAGCACATCTTTGTCCGGGATTCACTTCCACTTGTCTGCTTTTCATTTAGTCCCCTCTTCTGCTCCCTCTTTCTCAAGTCTCCTTCACACCCACTACCCTCTCCTTTCCCTGCCCCTGCATTATATCATTAGAAACAGCTCGCAGAATTAGAAGAACATTGTAGATCAAAGTAGGCTAACCTCGAGAATTATAGCCACCTCGTAAGGATTTATGTCCAAATTGGCTTCTGAATAAAAACTAGAGCGTTCCTCGTTAATTGCATTTTGATGCAGCTGTTGTCAT
The DNA here is from genome assembly GCF_016077235.1 of Cyprinodon tularosa. Taxonomy (NCBI): domain Eukaryota; kingdom Metazoa; phylum Chordata; class Actinopteri; order Cyprinodontiformes; family Cyprinodontidae; genus Cyprinodon; species Cyprinodon tularosa. Next base: position 444,205 of record NW_024039587.1, read on the forward strand.
CCTTGCGAGGAGGAATGCCAAATTGATTTGTAATTCAGAAGGTGCTGATCTGCTTGAAAGAAAATTGGTTCTGGTATGGCTTTTTAAATGCGAGAAAGGCCCCAGTCCGCTTTATGCTCAGAATGCCAAAGCAAACGTTTCCTCTCACTGATAGTGGAAGGGTGCGTGATTTTAATTAGCTCATGCAATCAGTTGAGTTTTTTAAGTCATATGTGTCCTGTGGTTTCCTGGGAAAACTGAAAGTTGCTCATGATAGAAAAAAATGCAGTGTGACATTTTTTTTCAGCAACAATAATGAGCAGAAATCGATTTATAAGAGAAATTCAGCAGTAGGGGAGAAAAAAAGTATAGACAACTGAATCACCTTCCTGCTTCTATATAAAAAACACGTCTCACATGTCTGTAAGAACCGAAGCTCCAGCCTAATATATTTTGCAACTTTCAGCAGGTTTTCTTTCACAGTTCTGCTGTATTTCCATCCACTACCCAACTGTGCTTTCCCAGTTGTAGATACACATCCCGGGTGTATATCATGATGCTGCCACCAACATATTCACTGCAGCAATGCCATTTCCAAGTACTATAAAAACTTTTGTTTTTGATGAAGCTTACAGTTAGAGTGACTCAGGTTATCCTGAGCTACCTCCATAGTTATGTTGCTATAGACTTAGTCTGCTGGAGGACACAGGGACCCCTATTTCATCATTCTATTTCTATTCTCCCACTCTGCAGAATCTGTTAATTCAATCTCTAACATTATGCTCTCTCTGCTTTTTCTCATATTAGCTTCACCTTGTCTGTTCCCGTTTGGCTGCGACACCATCCAGGAGCAAAATTGTCAACTGTTCTGATGCCATCAACACCTTTGTTTATAGATGTTCGAGATCGGCCTGTTTTGTTGTCAGTGTAGTCCTGTTTCTCTGAGTGTGACTGGCTGGATGTGCTCTCTTCATCCTCTGACATAGGAGTTGGCTCAGAGCTTGTCTGCCTGGCTGTGTGTTTCCTGGACGGTGCCGCATTTTACAGTTTCCTTTTCTATCTCTGCTTCAGTCTCCCTGAACCCCAGTCGGCCTCAGCAGATGGCCGCTCAGACTGAGCCTGGTTCTGCTGGAGGTTTCTTCCTGTTAAAAGGGAGTTTTTCCTCTCCACTGTCGCTACAAGCATGCTTAGTGTGAGGGATTGCATTTGAATCAATGAGTCTATGCAATCAACTGGTTTTCCTCAGATAGAAAACTCTGAATCAATTTGACTGGAACCTGGTGAACTGTAAAGTGCCTTGAGATGACATTTGCTGTGAATTGGCGCTATGTAAATAAACTGAATTGAAATTGAATTCAATAAAGCTTAGCTTTAAAGTTGAAAAACAGGAATGGTCAGTTTTTACCTGTGGTTTACCCAGCAAAAGCTCATTATACAGAGCTGTTTCCACTTCGACTTCATAATGCATTGCTTTATTACATACAATCACAATTAAAGCTTTTAAAAGTTCATTTTTGTTTTGATAATTCAGTCATTTAGGTAAACGGATTATTGCATCCTTGCCATCCATAAAAGTTGGGATACAGAGGGAGTGTACTTTAAAAAGAAATAATCTTGACCAGTTTCACCTTAAATTGTCAAACACTTAGATGTGTTCGTCACTTTTTCCACTTGATTACCGTATAAAAATCTAAAGAATCTAAGGTTTAGATTTCATTTATCGAGGGGAAATAAACTGAAATTAAAATCTGAATGAATTCATCTTTTTCACAATCTTATAAATATAGCTTTCGAACCTTAACTCTAGTGCATTTTTTAAATGGAGGGGGTGGACTAATGAATAATTTGCTTCACAAAATTAACCCCCCACCTCCACGACTTTGAGGACTCCCACAAAGAACTTATGAAATGAAGGGAACTTTGTGCGCTACAAAATTTCACAAAGTTGGAGCAAGCAAAGCAACCCTCTTTACTACTTTGTGCACAATATCTCCAGATAATCAGTCATAAGGTGCATTTTCATATTATGTTACTTTTTTTAATGCAAAGCTAGATAACTTTTGTCCAAAAGCACAGTAACTGCTAACTACTGAGATAGCTGAGCAACAGAGAGTACAAAATTTGGTGCACTTCTGAGATTTTGGCAGGTGTCCATTTGGACTGTTTGTCTCTTCCATTTTTGAGGCAAAATTAAAAGTAATTACATAAATTAAAAAATAAAATACAAATGTACATTACTGTATGAAAAAGGACACCAATTTAAAACCTTGGCTAACACCACCCAGTACAAACTCAGCTGGACGCATATGAAGCAGCCCGGCGGAGCGTGGGAAAGACTTCTGGCTCCGACCTTGGTCTCAAAACACACAACTTCATAAAAACCACCACCAGAGACAGAAACAATAAGCAGTCTCCTCAAATGAAAATAACCCTAAGTGTGTGTGCGCGCAGAAGCAGAACGCGTGTGTTCGAAAGCCTCAAGCAGAATCAATTGCAACTCATTTTGAATGAATGCAGGGGTAGAGATTGGCGTGTGGGTGTGCGTGTGTGTGTCTGTGTGTGTGTGTGTGTGTGTGTGTGTGTGTGTGTGTGTGTGTGTGTGTGTGTGTGTGTGTGTGTGTGTGTGTGTGTGTGTGTGTGTGTGTGTAGTGTTTCCCAAGCTCCCCCGAGGCAATGTCGTTCCATTTGCTCTCACCAGGGGAGAGCCACCACTTATCAATTTGAGAATTGAATTTCATTTTTAGTCTCTGACACGCAGCGTGCGAGTGTCACCGACTGAAATGTGCCCATCGTTTCATAGTGGGATTTCGGCACACAAAGCTGAATGCAGCCTGCAACTTCAATGAAAAGGCTTCTTTCTTTATTAACATTAAAAACCACTTGTTGGATCTTTACTGATTTTTTTTCCTCCTTTTTCTGAATTATCCAGAATAAAGGGGATATTGTTAGGTCCTGAAAGACTCTCATATCCATCACCCAACAATGCTCATCATTAACTGATAGTCTATACGCACCTAATAAACTAAAGTGGATACTTTGGTGCTTCATAATGACTCCCCCCCCCCCCCCCCCCCCCCCCCCCCATACCATAAATGCTAGTTTGACTTGTTGCTCTTATGTTTTCTTTTACATTTTGATGAAATGTATTTTCATGTTCTTTGTATTTACTTTAAGTTCTTATGGCATTGCAGCATATAATGTCCCGTGATGTTATGGTATGAATATGCTGTGTCTGCGTAGGCTTCTGAGAATAAAAGGCTTTTTCAAAGAATCGAACGATGTCTGCGATGTTATAATGAGAACTACCCTTGGATAGTTTCAAGAGAAGAGTCACCACTCTGATTAGCATAAGTCTGAGACATCACTTGCTCAATTAGTCATTGTCAGCAGTGGTCTGGGTAACAAACATGTTGCCTGTAGCTCGCCAGCTAGTTTTGAAATTTTGTTTCATTAACAAGAGTGATGGTGGCATGTTTCAGCTTCTACATCACGACTGCCTCTTAGCCTTCTATTAGTCAGACGTCAGCCAGTGCACAGCAACAGGTCAGAGAAGGGAGGAGCTGCATTACCATGCATCATGGAAAAAAAATGCATTTCATAAAATGAAAGTCTTTAAAAATTGTGAAGGAAAATGTATGCAGCTTTTGTAACATTTAAGGTGTAGTATACTTGTATTCATTAAAACCTCCCTCTGCTTATTGATCAGAGAGGCAGAGCAGGTGCAGATGTACAGCTTTCTGATTGCAGCAGATGCTTTACCTTCTTGCTTCAGCACCTTTAATGTTAAACCAGCCATCTGTGAAACCCTGGGCAACCACCGGGGATGCATTATAAAAATCAATAGTTCCTCATTTATTCTATCCACCACATCCTATAATCAATGCACAGAAATCTTGGCTTTTCTTTTTTCTATATATACATTTTATTTTACACATCCACAACAATGACTGTTGAAAGGAAGATCCTGGTGTATGATGTTGGATGTGACTAAAGCCAAGGAACTGCAAGGTTTAGATTAACTTTATGCTCTAAAAAGAAGGTTCTGTGACTTACTTCTGATTTTTAAATTCCTACAAAAGGCACAGGCTTCTTATGAAGAGACTAATGACTTCCTACTTTTGGGGAATTTAGAATTTAATTAAGCCAATGATGAAATAAAAATGAAAGATTCTCTTTTGCTTTATATCAGAGCTCAGCAGAGGTAAGGTTTCAAAGTTAAACAGGGGGGGGAAACATGTTACTCTAATCTTCTTACACCTTTTTCTAGATCATCTGCAACCTGTTTGGGGAGCCCTGACTTGTTTCAATAGGATTTATGTAGAGCATCAGTGGTTCTGTATCTTCTCCGGACAAGTACTACCTCAACTTCCATACTTTCAATTGATCCATACTTGTTTTTAATGCCAATAAAAGAAAAAAATTATCACTGGCACGGTTTGTTGTATTGAACATACAGTAAGTAAGGAGCCTTTTAAACTTAGAAGTTATGATTTTCGTATAAAAATGGGAAAATTTAAAGATGTACCAAAAATTTGGAAGTAAGAGTCCTCAAGAACGATTCTCCCCAATCTTACATCAACAGGATATTCAGAATAAGTCACTCCCTCTCACCTGAATTACTGCAAAACCCCTTTTCCTTCAAAAAGCAGAGGAAGACATTTGACTTCAATTAGATTTTCTTTAAGATGTATTTACTTTTTCCTAAAATACTCCATAGAAAATGGGTTGTTTTTTTGATATAACACCTTTTAGGGATAAAAAATAAAATGCCTTGCAGTTGCTCCACATTTTGTTATTTTTATCTATAAAAGGTCTTATAGAGAAAAAAAAAATTACTCCAGAGTTCCACTTGTACAGAACATAATAAGCTGCCATGTCCAGGTATAAATCTCAACAGGAAAAGGAGTAAAATAACAGCTTAAGACCAGAAAGAAAAGTACACATTCTAAAAGAAACTCTCTAAAAGTTTCTATATAAAAAAAAAAAAAAGAAAAACTCCAACACCTAGCTATCAAACATTTTTTCCAGCTTTCATCTCAGGCACTTAAGACAAAACTTACTGACTGTTTCACTATTAATGAAATCCTGTTTACATACAAGCTTATTCCAGGAAGAGGCTATCTTTCTAAAAGTCAGCTACTTCCCTACTTTAAATCACAAAAAACATAAATCAAAAGCACATATATTTAAATTAGAGCAGCAACATAGTTTTGTTAATTGAGGTAGATAATAGATTCTGCACGTTTGTGGTTTAGAGTCATTCAAGCTGGAAAATTAAATCAAATACATCTGTAGCTTTTAACAGCATTGCCACCTTGTAGTTTTTGCTTTGATTACTGAAGTTTAAATGGAGAAAAAGGCAAGACAAGCTGGTCTGACTGAGCAGATTTCCATTTGAAGTCTGGAAAGTTTTAGTAGATTTTACCAAAAAGAACAGACAGACCATCAGCATATAAACAAAGGTTGGAAATCTGCTAATTTTCATTAAATAAGTAGGTGTGGACTGGTTGATTATCCCCATATCATTACCTTTTGTGATTTTGTAGGTGTGTCCGTCTGTCTGTGTGTGAACAAGATAACTTGAAAAGTTCAGAATGGATTTTAAGTTAAATTTCTATCACAGGTGAGCCTAATGCCAAGGAACAATCCATCAAATTTTTCGATAGATTTTTTTTTCAGCATTGGACTCCAAAAGTCTTTATCCATACATGGGATTTTTAGCTATAGGTGTAGATCACAATATGAGGCAAAATGTGCTGCTTGACGGAGGTCTGTGCTCTCTGAATGCATTTCTAGTTGTATCTTTTATCAAAACGGACATTTTAAAAGGATTTACAAATTCAAAACAAAATGTATAACCTGATCTAAATACTTTCATTTAAATCTAAAATGATCATTCCTACTGCTGCTAAAATACTTATAATTTCCATTCAGTTCATAAAGCACTATTTCACAGCACATGTCATCTCTCTGGTAAGAACTGAAAACTAACTATTGGTAGTTTGTAAGTGGTAATTGCATTTCAGTCAATAAACTCTTGCTGCCCTGGTATTACTGCAAGGTTATTGATCGGTCGATTTATAAAGCCATCTACAAAGGTTAACAGCACTATGCTCGCAAACCATAGTTTTATAACAGCGTTAACACAGAGTGATGGGTAGTGCGGATTTTTTAGTTATCAGGCTCCTCTCCTGTTTAACTAACTACCAGTTTTAGTTGATGAGGCAGCACACATCCTGTCTGCTGTTAAGGCTATGCATAAAACTATCGTTTTTGATCAAGCGTACAGTTAAAGACAGAGTAATATTGGCACATTCGCTGGTTGAGTAGAGAAGGAGGAGGAGGTAGAGTGAATGGCCTAAACCAGCGGAGGAGACTTCATTCACACAGATGTTTCTCCTTGGCTCTACATTTCTCATGCCTCATTCAAATAGCAATGTTATCCTGAGCTTTTTTTTTTTTTTTTACATATGCTGCTATAAGGTTGGGCTGATGGAGGACATGGGGACCAGTCTTCATCATTCTATCTCTATTTTCCCATTCTGCAGTATTTGTTACTTCCAACTATGACTTGTGCTCAATCTGCTTTTGCTCATGGTAGCCTTCACTGGTATGTGTTTCATTGTGACACTATGCTGGAGAGAAACATCAGCTGTGCTGCTGCCATCAACACACAATGTTATGGATGTTCGAGCCTGGCCTGTTTTTTAGTGTAGTGCTGCTTCTCTTACTGTGACTAACTGGCTAACTGGAACTGGCTCGGAGCTCGTCTGGTTGGCCGTGTCTTCCTGGACCAGACCCCCTTTGGAGCTAGTCAACAGTTGCTTTTTGTATATCTGCTTCTTCTTGTGTGTCTGGTTCTCGCTCTTTGAACCCCAGTTGGCCTCAGCAGATGACCGCTCACACTGAGCCTGGTCCTGCTGGAGGTTTCCTATCAACTGTCGCTGCAAGCATCCTTGGAGTGAGGGATTGCTGAAGAGTCATCGACAAAATGCAAGCAAAAATTGCTGCCGCAGCTCAGCTAAGGGGAGCATTTCCTGCAATTCAATGATTGAATGCAATGAACATGGAGTCATTAAAGTTTTTTTTCTTTGATAGAAACTTTAAGCCAATCTGACTGTACCGTCTCTGTGCCTTTAGTCTATATACAAATAAACTGAAATGAATTGCTTTGATTTCGACTATAACTTAAGGTTTCTTTGTTTTTAAGATATTTTTTTTATACAGCTTAATTAGTCTTTCTCAGAAACATGGGCAAAAATGAAACATTGGCTCAACAGGTGGGGAGTTTGAATCAGAGGAACATTAAAGAATGCTTCACAGAGCCAGAGAATGAGTCATCCAGCATCATTATTAAATTGTCTAACCATAGAAATGGTAAAATGAAAGAAAAAAAATTGCAGCTAAGGAGCTAAAACTTTACACTTGCATTAAACTGTATTCCAATACCAACAACCAGCCCTCGTCTATACAGCATTTAAGAATAAAAAAAGCTATCCAACTTTGCACTGGTGGTACTTTTCCACACATACAATGTGAAAAAAACGTACATTTAGATCATGAAATTTGTTACAACTAACTTGCCACTATTAACAAAGTCTTTAATTTATTAGTTTTGTGTATAAACTGGCACATATACCGTATTTTCACGACCATAAGGCGCACCGTACTAAAAGGCGCACTCTCAGTTATGTGTCCCATTTCTGTATTTAACACACACATAAGGCGCACCGGACTATAGGGCGCGTTTTTTTATATACAGGTACAAGTCCTCTACTACCTTTAAATACCTCTACTGCATATTTAAAAATACAGCGGGGGCAAAACTGAGTATGACTGTGCTTTATTCATGTATTTATTACAAAGTATTAATCAAACCTGGCAGCTGAGACAGACACATCGCAGATGACACAGCGCTGTGATCACTCCTAAATTAACTTAAAATCCTGAAACCTGCCGACGGAATATGTTCGCTTTTATTACCGGTATCCTGGTGCCTGCAGTTAAAATTATTTAGATGAAAAACACCTGCCAGCAGCCGCGGTGAACCCCAGGCTGCCCAGCCTACAGGCTGCTGATGAAGAGATTTCTGCTGTCAGCGCACCGCTGGTATGTGGGGGTCTGAGCGCCTCCGACAGAAATAGATAATCTGGATGAACTGACTGCAATTATTAAGTTTTCAGGTGGACTTTCTCACTTAAAAACATATTAAAACTACTTTATTCCCACTGATCACAGCAAATATAGCTGCAAGATTTAGATTATTTAGATGAAAAACACCTGCCAGCAGCCGCGGTGAACGAAAGGATTTCTCCTGTCGGCGCACCGCTGGTATGTGGGGGTCTGAGCGCCTCCGACAGAAATAGATAATCTGGATGAACTGACTGCAATTATGAAGTTTTCAGGTGGACTTTCTCACTTAAAAACATATTAAAACTACTTTATTCCCACTGATCACAGCAAATATAGCTGCAAGATTTAGATTATTTAGATGAAAAAACACCTGCCAGCCACCGCGATGAAGAGGAGGAGACGCGCCGGGGCTGCTGTTGAATTAAGTTTTCAGGGAGAAAAATACAGCGGGAGCAAAACTGAGTATGATTGTGCTTTATTCATGTATTTATTACAAAGTATTAATCAAACCCATCAAAGTCATCATCCTCTGTTTCTGAATTAAACAGCTGCGCTAAATCAGACATGCCAATTTCCCCTTCTGCGCTGTCAGAGTCACTTTCCGTGCAGCGCAGCTCCTCAGAAATAATGCCGGCTTTTGCGAAAGCTTGAACAACAGAGCCAGCAGACACGTTAGTCCAAGCATCTACAATCCATCCGCAAACGGTGGCGTAATCTGCCCGGCGCTGCCTTCTTATCCTGAAACTGTGGTCTCCGTCGGTCATCCATCGCTCCCACGCCGCTCGCAGCCTTACTGTGAACGGCCGCTTCAAACCGATGTCGAGCGGTGGAAGCTCCTTTGTCAGACCCCCGGGATAACGGCGAGCACAGCGTTCATTTGATTCATCTTTTTTTCACATCGGCTGTGAGATGGGCACGCAGCGATGGTGATGCGTGGAAAAAACCACCTAGTCTTCTCAGATACACCTGCCTTTCATCATCTCCTCATCGATCCAGCCTTTTCATTTGCGTTAATATCATATGTCATCAGAGCGCTGTACTGTCTCGCTGTCAGCTCCCAGATCAGCTTCTCTGATTGGTTGATGCGGCGCGTCCAGCAGCAAAACTTAAATTTTTCCATGTCGAGCAGCAGCAGCGCGTTGGCGGTGCGTCAGATGCTTAAACGCTCCCGACGTGCTGCACCAAAACGCGCTGCAGGACCTTTTGCTGCACCTATATGCGCGTCAACCATTGACTTTGCATGTAAACTCGCTGCTTCTGCTGCACCTGCTGGGTCCGGTTCACACCGATGTCGAGCGGTTGAACAGCGAGCACAGCGTTAATTTGTTTCCCCATGTTTTTCACATCAGCTGTGAGATGGGAATGCATGGAGTTACATATTAACAGCGATGGTGAGGGGTGGAAAAAAAAACACCTGGTCTCCTTACATTCAGCCACTCTTTCATCATCTCCTCAATGAGGTGGTCTCAAAAGTCGCAGTTACAACACACATAGGGCGCACCGCACCATAGGGCGCACCGCACATTTTGAGGGAAAAAAAAGACGTTTAAGTGCGCCTTATAGTCGTGAAAATACGGTAACTCTCACCAATCATCCATCCATTCCAAAAAGCTTCAATAGGAACCTGTATTCAATACACACAACTTTGTCCATTAAAATTCTAAAAGACACCTTTTTAAAGACACTTTTCATTTGCCAAAGTAACAGAAAAAGGATGTTTAAGCAACCTAAAAAACTAATTATGAAAACTAGATTGAAAGATTCCTAGTAAGTAAGTCAGTGAAAATAAAAACGACAAAAACGGCTGACTCAACACCACGGCAATTCCTCTAACATAGTTTTTGGCTAACTTTATTACTTCAATCTATGGCAACAGGAGTCAGCCGTTTTCCATTTATGGACTCATATGAACAAATTTGTTCTATTTTCTCCAATAGCCCAGTATTCACCTGCAGCAGTAAGTCGATTGTGCAAACAAAATGTATTAAAAATAACTAGATTCAGTTGGGAAGAAACACTTGAATCTTTGACTTGAGAGAAAATAGATGTTGATGCCAGACTTGTGAAACTCTCATATTGTATATTCTATAAAGTCAGTCAGTATAATTTGTGGCTTTAATAAAGTTTTCCATCCTGAAGTTTTAACTTCAGTTTAAACGGCAGGAAAAGTTACAGATCAAAACAACAAATTATGCATATCTGATTGCGACAGATTTGCACAGAAGCTGATTTTATAATCTGCAGTTGTACGTTCACACTCAGGAGGAGAAATGGCTGTAAAACGGACGATTTTAGAGACAAAAAAAAAAAAACTTTTAATGCATGTATTTTGAATTTTTTTCAACATTGTTCCATATTAAAATTTCCAGGTCGCACAAAAAAAAAGGAGAAAGAGCAGGCAGTTATCAGGTCAGGGCATAAGATTTTTAGGTTTCCTTAAAGAGTTATCTAAGCTTAACACAAATATTTGCATTCATGCAATGTTTAAAACTGATGCAGCTTTCTGAGAAATAGCAGGCAGAAATACACAGGATAACACTCATGTTGGTATAAATTAAATATCCTAGATCCGATTTTTTTTCCTCAGTTTTAGCAGATTTTCCTCTGCAACATGCAGCTGCGATGGCCCGCTTTCCTCTGATTTACCAAAGTTCTATCTTATCTGAGCCCCGCCTCTCTCTGCTCTGAATCATCCCACAGTGCGATGCAATAATCTTCAAACGAGGAACAGTGAACAAAAGAAACATCAACGACTCTTGTTTGATTTGATTTCTCTCCACTGTGACTCTCAGCAAGGGGCTCCCTCTGCTGCTAAAGCACAGGAAGAAAAAAAGGGGGAGATTTTTTTTTTTGCCTTTTACACAATCTGTTGTTTGAATCTCACTTGTTTGCTGCAAGATTTAAAAAGAAACATAAACAGACCTTGTTTCTTGCTCTGCTTCCGGGCCGTCCCCCTCTTGTCTCGAGTGGGCGACTGGCTGTGACTGACACTGTCGGATTAGCCCGTTTAAAAAGACATATGTATTCTTGAAATATATTCATGCGACATGTGTTTGCGACCTACGATTTGCAGAGAGGGGGTGTTTTATTTATGTAGAAGCATGCAGTTTGACAGATACAGTTTGGAGACATGTGTTAGCACAGCCACAGGCGAGAAGTTGTCATATCACACAGATCCTGCACACACACTCACAGGAAAAAAAGAGAGAAACCCGCAAAAAAAATATGCTGAAGACACCCACACACAAATTATCAGTGGACGTACAATAGCGGCACGTGGCGTGTGCACACACTGCGAGTTCAAGCGAGCACACAGACACGCGCGAGGCTGCAAATCGTATTAGGCAAATGAGAGCGAGTCACCGCAGAGGCAGGAAAAAGCACTCTGTTTGAGGGCTGTTGCTGTGACAGATCCTGGAATAAATCATGTTTAGTTGTTGTTGTTGTTGTTTAATATGCAAATCCTCCATTCAAAGCTCAAGCCGGTTGTTAACATGTGCGTCTTGAAACACAGGAAAATCTTCTACACACACACAAGCAAGCATATGGATTTCTCTGTGTTAAGAAATGTGTGGTCACACTGTGGAATAGCGTGGGATAAATGTGGATGTGAAAAATGCCACGGGTGTCATTACTGGACTCGTATTTCATGAACGCACTGCTATCAGTCAGCTCAGCGCAGCTAATGATGACAATGGGTGCACACTCCCAGATACTCAAACACACACCTGGCCAGATGTGGATGAAATGAACAAAAGCTTCAGGAAAGGACGCAAAAAAAAAAAAAAGAGCGATCACAAAAGAGTTTCATTCTCACGAGGACACTCAATTAGGCCCACACATGTACTAGAAAACACGCATCACAAAGCGGCGTCCTCGCAGGCGACACACGTGTGCATAAACAACCGTAGGCTGCAGGAAATGAAGTGGATGTTGACAGATTCCGTTTGCAATTGACACCCACCCTCGGCTGCTTTCTTTTTATTATTATATTGCTCAACCCCAAACCTACTTACAAGCATCACTTGACACATCAGTTTCTCCTTCACACACGCATCTGAATGTTTGATTGAAATCACACTTTAGGCTTCAAAAGGCAAAAGCACACGCTATCTTTTTCCCTGCAACTGGTGAAGAAAGAGGTGTCACTGCTGCAGAAACCGATAACGCTTTAAATGGCTGTCGTCACTGAACTTTATCTTGCCAGTGCCTATGGGTGAAGGGGTTGGATGTGCGTGGGATGGCAATGATTCAGCATGTGTAGTGCTTTGAAAAAGTGTTCATCCCCCTTTAACCTTTACACAATTTGTCAAGTTACAACAATGATCTGACTGTATCTTATGGAGATTGTTTTTTTATGTAATAGACCCAACACAAAAATTGTCCTCAACTATAGTGGAAGAAAAACAGAATGTGGTTTTAAAGGCTTTTTTAAAACAAATCTGACATTTTTTTGTCGTCATTACACCTGAGAATGACAATGTTACGCTTTAGGGATGATTTCCTTCTAAAGAAAAAGGGTAAAAGGAAGCAGGTCAAGATCCCTATAGAAGTGTGGCAGAACTCTGGAAGAAAACCTGTTAGAGGCTGAAAAAGACTTGAGACTAGTGCAGGTTTACTCTCCACTAGGACAATGACCCTTAAGAGCCAGAGCTAAACTAGGGTGATTTTAATCTAAGCATTGACATTGTTATATTAGCCCAGTGGAAGTCTAGACCCAAATCCAATTGAGAAACTGTAGCAAAACTTAAATTGCGCAGCCAAAGGTGCCTCTGAAACATATCAACTTTGGGGGGGGGTAAAAGAAAAAAATGCAGCCACAATTTAGAAATTAATTATTTTCCTTTGACTTCACAATTGTTAGTCACTTTCAATAACACATGTTTTGTATTTGCAGTAGGAAGTTGAATACCTTTACAGCTGAGAGAGAAAAAGACCAAAGAGAATCCTACCTTGAACAAGCGCAGAATGTTGGCCACCATGATGGAAACAGAGCTGGACGCAGCCCCAATCACGCCCACAATTTTATCAGGCTTGGTAAAGATCGGAGGGTCTCCGTTAGCGCAGCGGACATCCGAGCCATCCCTTTCTATTAAGGCCTGCACAAACGTCAGGGACTGCTCCAGAGCATACGTGTCTCTGGAGCAGGTATCCAAGATTCGAGCTCCCAGAGTAATGTTGGGCAGCAGTTCAGGATCCTTGTTGATCAGGTCGATGGCGAACATCATGGCCTCCAGGCGGTGGATGCCCTTCTCCTTTTTCAGCTCTCCGCATGGCGTCCCACGATCTCCCCTCGAATGCACCGGGAACAATCCACCGAGAATGATATCGCCATCCAGACGGATGGAGTGAGCGTATTCCGGTGCTCCCTGGGGGTCTATAGGGACTCGCTGAGGAGCAGTGATGGGAAACAGCCAGGTGTAAGAAGTAGCCAGCAGCAGGAAGACAACAGAGGGAGAGTAGAGAGGAAAAGTTGGACTCCACTGAGATTCCATGATCAAAGGGGTTAGTAACGAATGCAATCAGAGAGTCTTTAGAGATTATTAATGTCAGCCCTTTTTACTGATTAACGAGGCAGGGGTAAAGAACCCCAGGTGTTGAGTTAGCCAAGGCCCATAAGATAGACATGTTCCAGGAAAGAGATTGCACTGACAGGAGGTGCAGCAGGAAATGTGGCACTTTAGTTGCGAGTATCTGGTTAGGGGGCAGAGCATGTATTCCACAAGTCACATCTTTTGTAGAGCCTGTTGAAGAGACAGAGACAAGACATGTTGGTACCATTAACTGTGCAAGGGTCAAACCGCTGCAGGGTGATAAAGCTCCCTTGGCATGAGGAAAACACTGACCAGGATGTATGAAGCCACTAAAACCATGGACATACAGAGGCTCAAACACACAGTAACAGATGTCAAAGTGCCAGGATTATCCTATGTGAGCAAAATTAGACCATGTGAAATAAATTGAGGCCAATTCCAAATGTGACATTTTTCTGGTAAAGAAAAAATCGGAATCGAAGCGGTGCAACAACTATGTGATATCAGTTTGCACACCCTTAAATCAATTCCTGAAAATCCTTTTCAAACTGATCTCATAAACTATATTTCAATGTATGTTGTCATTTGGCCAGATCACATTTAAGGGGTAATTCCTGAATGTTCCTTTTTGAAAGCAAGGTTTTTCTATGTAAATTTGGCTATGTGCTTAGAAGTAAGTGTGGCACTGCAAAGTAAGATCTATCTTCCTTTAAAGCCTTTTAGCAGACACCTAAAGTATTTATTTAAAACTGACTTGTGTTTAAAGACTCGTAAGTTCTTCCACCTTAATAACTTAATTTCTGCCCCAGAACATGATGTTGCAACCCCCATGTTCGACTCTGAATATGGTGCTCACTTTGTTGTGCTTCTGTTCCAAAGATACCTTTGGGAATAAACTTTTAAATTCAGTTTTTTAAAACAAACTGTATTTAGGGCATTCTTAATAAGGCTTTGATGTTTTGTTTGAAAATCACATCTGTCTTGTCCAAACCAAAACACTGCATAATTGCACCATATATATTTAATGCTCTGAACCTCCATATGAATGCCACTGTGTTTTTTTCCTCCCACACTGTTTATATTTGATCACTGCTGCACAAGAAATAGAAATGTCATAAAAGCTGTACAAAACAAAATTTTCTTTTGCATACATTCTGTGTATACACTCACCGGCCACTTTATTAGGTACACCTGTCCAACTGCTCGTTAACACTTAATTTCTAAGCAGCCAATCACATGGCGGCAACTCAGTGCATTTAGGCATGTAGACATGGTCAAGACAATCTCCTTCAGTTCAAACCGAGCATCAGTATGGGGAAGAAAGGTGATTTGAGTGACTTTGAACGTGGCATGATTGTTGGTGCCAGAAGGGCTGGTCTGAGTATTTCAGAAACTGCTGATCTACTGGGATTTTCACGCACAACCATCTCTAGGGTTTACAGAGAATGGTCCGAAAAAGAAAAAACATCCAGTGAGCGGCAGTTCTGTGGGCGGAAATGCCTTGTTGATGCCAGAGGTCAGAGGAGAATGGCCAGACTGGTTCAAGCTGATAGAAGGGCAACAGTGACTCAAATAACCACCCGTTACAACCAAGGTGGGCAGAAGAGCATCTCTGAATGCACAGTACGTGGAACTTTGAGGCAGATGGGCTACAGCAGCAGAAGACCACACCGGGTGCCACTCCTTTCAGCTAAGAACAGGAAACTGAGGCTACAATTTGCACAAGCTCATCGAAATTGGACAATAGAAGATTGGAAAAACGTTGCCTGGTCTGATGAGTCTCGATTTCTGCTGCGACATTCAGATGGTAGGGTCAGTATTTGGCGTCTACAACATGAAAGCATGGATCCATCCTGCCTTGTATCAACGGTTCAGGCTGGTGGTGGTGGTGTCATGGTGTGGGAATATTTTCTTGGCACTCTTTGGGCCCCTTGGTACCAATTGAGCATCGTTGCAACGCCACAGCCTACCTGAGTATTGTTGCTGACCATGTCCATCCCTTTATGACCACAATGTACCCAACTTCTGATGGCTACTTTCAGCAGGATAATGCGCCATGTCATAAAGCTGGAATCATCTCAGACTGGTTTCTTGAACATGACAATGAGTTCACTGTACTCAATTGGCCTCCACAGTCACCAGATCTCAATCCAATAGAGCATCTTTGGGATGTGGTGGAACGGGAGATTCGCATCATGGATGTGCAGCCGACAAATCTGCGGCAACTGTGTGATGCCATCATGTCAATATGGACCAAACTCCCTGAGGAATGCTTCCAGCACCTTGTTGAATCTATGCCACGAAGAATTGAGGCAGTTCTGAAGGCAAAAGGGGGTCCAACCCGTTACTAGCATGGGGTACCTAATAAAGTGGCCGGTGAGTGTATAAAATGACAATAAAAGTTGTCTTCCAGCCATGCTCCTTAGCAGAGATATACCAATACAGGGAGTTTATGGGTGCATGTAGATCACAACCAGTGACATTTTTTTAGAATTAGACTAACTTTATTGTAATTTTGCAAGCATATATTATATACAAAACAAAATTTTGTTGCATACAGCATACAACAATGTAATGAGATTGCAGTCAGAGTAAGTAAGTGCAGCAGTGATTTTACTGTTGGCAACATTGAACATGTCACTGGGGGTGAGGCAGCAGTTGCAATTGACAAATAATTTCGTCAAAAATACCATTTTAAGCATTTATTTACTAAATAGTGGCTTTAAAAACATACAAAACAAATAGTTTTTAAGTTACTTTCCAAGTTCTTCCAATGAACTATAATCAGTGGCAGGTGTACAATCAAGGAGACTGAATACCAAAAATGAATTCACAGTGCTTCAGCAAAGTATTATTTCAAGGGTGTGCACACTTAAGCTACAAGGTTATTGCAGTAACCACATTAGAACATATATTCTAGTTTGAGAAGTCACTGCATTCATTGGACGGCACGTTCCCGATGGAAATCCCGAGTGTCTCAGTTTGCAGTCACCCCTACACCATCATTCACTTATATGTGGCAGTGCAAGAAGAGAAACAGCCTACAGAGGACCTCGTGGGGAGCTCCTTGGGCTATTTGCATGACTACCTGCTGCAGTTGTGACGAAAAAGAGAAATGAAGGCAGCAGAGAAGGGTAGAGGAGGAAAGTGGAGCTCAATAATAAAGAATAGAGTGAGGCAAGAGAATTATGAGGCAATAGGAACAGCAGCATTAAAAAGACACAGCGGAGCCGTGGAGAATGCGTGCGTATTTGCTGCAGTCAAATGAACATATTAAAAACCAGTGTGCACTCCTCCTGCTCAGCTTCAAACTCAACAGGTAAAGTAAATGTTAAGTGTTTTTATTTGACATCAAAATCATTAAATGTTGATACGCTTTATCAGCTTTCCCCCACTGCAGGATGTTCCGCCTTAACCCCTGGTTGTAATAATGTCACGCGTCCTCCACTGAGCTGCGCAGCAAGCAGCCATATTGTTGCAATAAGTTGGTCGGGGACTGAAAATTGCTTATGACGAACTGGTGGATTTCTACACGGTGCAACTGCTAATGTGCTTTCATTAGCCGAGGCCCCTGGGAATTTATTTTCTCATTTGCCTCCCCTGATCTCAAATCCTTGATTTTCTTTTGTGGTTTGAGAGTGCAGACAGGGTGAAGAGGCAATTTGTGCAAATTTCTGGGGCCTAAATAAATATTTAAAGATAATTAATCGTTAGCTTGACAGCCAGATTCAGGGAGGGATAAAAAAACAAAAAAAAAACATCTAATTTCTCAGTAAGCTCCATGGCAACGCATCTAACACAGCATTTTGCCTACTAAGAAGCATTCAGTTTGTCTTAATATAACTGCTTAAATTCAAACTAACAACATTTGTTTTCTTAATATAAACTGATTATTCATACATTTCTAACATCTGCAGAAAGATGCAAAGTACATATTCATTTAAAAGCCCATTTAATGAACATGAGTAAAATCTAAAACCATGCAGGAGACCAAATCCTGAGAAGGGAATTTATATACCTGTGATTTGTGCCAATCCTTTTGTTGAACTCAAAAATTCAGAATTTATTTTGTAGTAGAAAAAAAAATCCAAAATTCAAAGATATTCCACCACAAACTCAAAGTAATGAAGATCTCATCTTATGTCAAACTAACTGCAGCATCAGTGGAACCAGCATTAGCGTCACCCTCAAGCTATCAACTGTAATACTGAAGAGTGCTCAGTGTATAAGTCTCACTGCACTGCCACAGCATTTATTGAAACCTGTTGCATTTCGCATTTTGTCTCTAAATCAAACTGCTTCAAGCTTTTTTTTGTTTTGGAAGTCAAGAAACTTGCATGAGTGATAAAATTAGACATCATATACACCCCACACTGATATCATTGTAATTGAATTTAGTTAAGTGTTTTAGCAGTGACCTAATAATGTCCCTTAATGGCATTTTATGCTATGTAGACTCTTCATCAGGACTAATAAAGATGCACTTTTCTCTGCTTACAAAAAGACGCCCACCCATTTTCTAGCTAAAGGAAGTTATAATTACTTAAGCACTGGAAGAAGATCTCAGTCTGCGTATAGAACATTAGGGTTTCATTTTCTGGTGTTCAGGTGATAAATACCGGTAACTATAGAATATTAATGAATAAATCCAGGCTCACATCACTACAAAGGTTAATTATTCTCTCCCGACACAGAAGCAAGCTGAAGATGTTACACCCTTCATCCCAGTCTGCAGAATCTGTTAGTTCTATCTCTAACGTTATGCTCTCTCTGCTTTTTCTCATGGTAGCTTTGCCTCGTCGGTTCCTGTTTGGCTGTGACACCATCCTGGAGAGAAATATCAGCTGTACTGCTTCCATCAACACCCTTGTTTATTGATGCTTGAGATCGGCCTGTTTTCCAGTGTAGTCCTGTTTCTCTGACTGTGACTGGCTAGATGTACTCTCTTCATCCTCTGCCATGAGAGTTGGCTCACAGCTCATCTGCTTGGCTGTGTGTTTCCTGGAAGGTGCCACCTTTTACAGCTGCTTTTTGTTTCTCTGCTTCTGTCTTCTTGAACCCCAGTCGGCCTCAGCAGATGGCCGCTCACACTGAGCCTGGTTCTGCTGGAGGTTTCTTCCTGTTAAAAGGGAGTTTTTCCACTCCACTGTCGCTACAAGCATGCTTAGTGTGAGGGATTGCTTTTGAGTCAATGAGTTGATGCAATCAACTGGTTTTCGTTAGATAGAAAACTATAAATCAATTTGACTGTATGATCTGGTGAACTGTAAAATGCCTTGAGATGACATGTGTTGTGAATTGGTGCTATATAAATAAACTGAATTGAATCCTAGTAGACGAGCACTATATTTTATTGAGGTGCTTTATAAAGTGTAGATGCATTTCCCACAGGCGACATGCTGCATAAACCGCTGGTCGCTCCCTCACATGTAGGCAGATATTTAGAAACACGATGCAAGATAAACAAAAACACAGCTGTAGGAATTTTATGCAAATAAATGTAAAAATTAATGAGAAACAGGAACATTCATTTTTTTTCTCCATTTAAAAAAAAAAGGTATGCTGTCCAAGCAGCATTGTTGATATTAATACAACAGAAATCTGATGACACTGACCTTTGATCTGCTCGAGGGTTTGTTTCCTGTTAAAAGAGAGTTCTATTTCATCCCTACTGACCGCCAGAGGCGGTGCTTAAAGCACGAATGATCACTCTTGCGCATGCACAGGTCGAGAATCTTATACCAACATAGTCACGTGTGACCCCCGGTGACACCGGTGTGCCTATATAGTCACGTGACAGCGACAGCTCAGTCCCTTTTCATCTTCTCGCATGCGGGTTGAACAGGTGGTACGACACTGATTGCTTGTCGCTGGTAGCCTCGAGACTTTGGTCGGAGCTGCGAGGCTCATCTCGCCCTCCAGAGGCTGCGCAAGCTTTTCATTATTTACAGCTTGGTTTCTTCGTCTGGTAAGTTTTTTTCTCTTATCGACGGCGAACGGGGACGCGTTCTCACCGTGACTCCCTGTTGCTGGTGCCTCGGCGTTAGCCGACTCCGACCAGCTTGTTGTTTACTGTAGCAGCTGTTTTTCGGGCTTGCTTTCTTGTTTACTGTAGCAGCCGTTTTCAGGCTTGCTTTTTTGTTTACTGTTGCAGCTGTTTTTCGGGCTTGCTTTTTTGTTTACTGTAGCAGCCGTTTCCGGGCTTGCTTTTTTGTTTGCTGTAGCAGCCGTTTTCGGGCTTGCTTTTTTGTTTGCTGTAGCAGCCGTTTTCGGGCTTGCTTCTTTGTTTACCGTGGCAGCCGTTCCGGGCTTGCTTTTTTGCTGTAGCAGCCGTTTCCGGGCTTGCTTTTTTGTTTACTGTAGCAGCCGCTTTCGGGCTTGCTTTTTCTGTTCTCTGTGGCAGCCGCTTTCGGGCTTGCTTTTCTGTTTCCGTAGCAGCCGCTTTCGGGCTTGCTTTTTTTTTGTTTGTTCACTTTGGCAGCCGCTTCCGGGCTTGCTTTTGTTACCGTGGCAGCCGTTTTCGGGCTTGCTTTTACTTTGCTAACGTGCTTGGCTAGTTCTCTTGTGGCCTTGCTGCTGGGGAACCCCTGGTGGCGTTCTCTGCTCGACCGGGTCTCCCGATCTGTCCGCTCGGTGAGTGTCAAGAGTGGCGAATTCGGCTCGACCTGACCTAGCCCTGTGAGCGTGACATGTTGGACGCGCCGTGCTGTAGAGCTTGTTTGGCCCCTCTCCAGCTGGAGGATGGGCATGATCTGTGTCCCTCTTGTTTGGGCCTGGATCATTTGGAAGAGGCCTTGACTGATGCGGCATGCCCTAATTGTTCTGTCCTGCCTTTGTCCATACGTAACGCTCGTTTGGCTGGCCTTCGAAGCGCCAGCCAGCCTGTGAAACGTGTGTCTTCTGAGGCTATGGGGCCTCCACGGAAGAGGAGCAAGAGGAGCCCCAGGGTTCCGGAGGGCATATCTGGGCAGGTGGCCCAGCTCGCTTCTGAACTAGAAGGGATGAAGGCGTTGCTTGAGTCCCTTAGGGGCGAGCGTGGCGCTGACATGTCTGGAGACCCTGACCAAGGACATAGCGTTGGTTCGGGAGTCTCTGCTTTAGAAGATGATGCCATTTCCCTGGCAGCGTCTGGCACTGATTTTCGGGATCAATTTGACTCCGGCTCACTCCTCTCAGAAGCCGGTTCACATATCTCTTCTGGCTCTCAGTCAGAGGAGGATGGTTCTGTAGTGGGCGCTCTGAGAACTGCCCTCGCCCGGTTGCATCTGGATGCTCCACAGGACCAACCTGCGGCTTCCAGTGCTTTCTTTCGGCGTCCTACTGCTAGGGCGTCCTTTATGGTTCCCCCGTCTGCAGAGTATGTGAAGGAGCTCCATGCCTGTTGGACAGACACTAAGGCCTTCTCGAGGCTGACCTCTGACGGCAGGGCACTGGCGGCCATGCATGATGCGCCCAGTCTTGGCTTGGGCCATATGCCTTCGGTTGAGCCAGCCATAGCTTCCCTCATTGTGGCGCCGGATGAGGCTTTGAGGGCCAATGCCAGGTGTCCTCGTCCTCAGTGCCATGTCACTGACGATCTGCTCTGTAGAGCCTATGACTCTGGGGCTCGTTTGGGGCGACTTGGGAATTCCCTGTCGCATTTATTACTCGGTCTCTCGGCTTCCTTGGAGGGCGTCGCGATCGACGCACCTACCCAAGGACTGATGGATGCGTCCCTCCATGCATTTGCTCTTCTGTCGAGGGAGGTTGGACGTGTCCTGTCTACCCTTGTTCAGGCACGTCGCCAGGTCTGGCTGGCTCAGTCTCCTCTGACGGAGGCATGTAGAAGGACCCTGATGGGCCTTCCAGTTGTTCCTGGGGAGTTGTTTGGCTCTGCTGCACTTGCAGCCCTGGAACGATCGGCCGAGGCCTCGCGTACCAGGCAACAGTTGGCCGGTCTGCATCGCAGACGAGCGCAGCGTCCTACTAGGAGTGCCTCTGTGTCCCTGTCATATGCTTGTCCTGCCCGGAGTACACCTTGCTTGGGGCAGCCACGGTTTGCTGCAGGGCCTGCTGCCAGGCCTGCCCATGGCCACTACGATCCACCGAGGGGTCGAGCTAATGTCGCTCCTCAACCTGGGCGGGCAACTCAGCAACCCTCCCGCCCCCCGAAGGGCAGGGGGGCTCGGAGATGACGTCACTGGACCGGCGGTGGGACACTTTACCCCGGAGCAGCTCGGTTGCTGGGCCGCTCTTGTGTCCGATCCATGGGTGGTGTGTACACTTACCCGGGGTTACACGCTACAGTTCCGCCGCCGCCCTCCTGTCCCTGGTCGAGTCAGGATGACGGTGATTCGCGACCAGGTAAAAGCTCAGGCTCTGAGCCAAGAAATAGACACCTTGCTGGCCAAGGGTGCTATTTTGCCCGTCAACCCCCTGCGGGACCCAGGGGGCTTTTACTCGAAGTATTTTTTAATTCCCAAAAAGACTGGGGGACTCCGCCCAATTTTGGACCTGAGGGGTTTGAATCTTTACATGAAGTCCATCCCCTTCCACATGTTGAGCATCAGGGACGTGCTTCAGGCAATTTCCCCAGGCGACTGGTTCACCTTGGTCGATTTGAAGGACGCATATTTTCATGTCCCGATTGCACCACAGCATTGGCGTTTTCTCCGCTTTGCATTTCAGGGCAGGCATTTTCAGTTCAGGGTTCTCCCGTTCGGCCTCTCTCTGTCCCCGCGTGTGTTCACTCGGTGCATGGCCGCGGCCTTGTGTCCTCTGCAGGCCAGAGGGTTGAAGATCCTGCCTTATTTGGACGACTGGCTCGTCTGTGCGCCCACAGAAGCTCAAGCTGCTGCAGACACGCGCACCTTGCTCGATCACATGGACCTATTGGGTCTTTGTGTGAACTGGCAGAAGAGCAACCTGATTCCGTCTCAGCAGGTAACGTTTCTCGGTATCACGATGGACTCTCTCTCCATGACTGCTCGCCCATCGCCTCAGCGTGTCGAGAGCATTCTGCAGATGCTGCCTGCCTTTCTTCCCGGTCGGGCGCCCCCCTTTGTTCTCTATCTCCGTCTGCTGGGGAAGCTGACAGCTGCCGCTACTGTAGTGCCCCTAGGGCTGCTGTCTCTGCGACCACTGCAGATGTGGCTCAACAGCCTGAGGCTGGATCCTTCTCGTGCGTCACACCGTCACAGGAAATTGCAGGTGTCCCCTCAATGCCTCGTATCGCTGGCTCAGTGGCGAGAGGCAGGATTCATGATAAGGGGAGTTCCGCTGGGTTTGCTGCCATCCCGTTGGGAAGTTGTCTCTACCGACGCGTCCACCACAGGATGGGGGGCCTTGTGGCAGCGACAGATCGCTCGGGGGACATGGTCTCCACAAGAGAGGCGGCACCACATCAACGCTCTGGAGTTGGAGGCTGTGCACCTCGCGCTGCGGCACTTCCTCCCGGTCCTGCGGGGAAGGCATGTCCTGGTGCGGTCGGACAACATGTCGGTTGTTTTTCACATCAACCATCAAGGGGGAACACGGTCTTTGATGCTACTGAGGCTGACCCGGGAGCTTCTGACCTGGGCAGCCCCTCTTTTTGCCAGCCTGAGGGCGACCCACATCCCGGGGGTGCAGAATGTTCCTGCCGACATCCTATCCCGGGGGCGTCCACCACCCGGGGAGTGGAGGCTCCACCCGGATGTAGTGGAAACTATTTGGGAGAGGTTCGGGAGAGCAGCCGTAGATTTGTTCGCTTCCCGAGAGACGACACATTGCCCGCTGTGGTTCTCCCTGTCGGACAGTGCCAGTCCCCTAGGTCAGGACGCGCTGTCGCACGACTGGCCGAGGGCACTCCTCTACGCCTTCCCGCCACTTCCCCTGATAGGCCCAACACTCCTGAGGGTCCTTCAGGAGGGACATCAGCTCCTTCTGGTGGCCCCCCGGTGGCCAGGGAGGACTTGGTTTCCGATGCTGCACAGGCTCTGTTGCAGCTCTCCGATGCCTCTTCCCTGCAGGAAGGACCTGCTGTCACAGCTGGACGGTCGGATCCTGCATCCCAATCCCAGTCGCCTCCGACTCTGGGTCTGGCCACTGCAGGGCCCGGCGTTTCCTTCTCGGAGTATGGCGGGGACATCGGACACACGATGACTAACGCCAGGGCCCCTTCCACGCGTCTGGTGTACGCCCATAAGTGGAAGGCTTTTAGCCGCTGGTGTCAGGAAAGAAGTGAGGACCCTGTACACTGTCCTGTTTCTGTTATTTTAACCTTCCTTCAAGCACTGCTTTCTCAAGGTCGCTCTCCATCCACTCTAAAAGTCTATGTGGCTGCCATCTCTTGCTGGCATTTGGTGGTGAGTGGGGAGACGGTGGGTCGTAACAAGGACGTTTCCTTGTTTTTGAGGGGTGCCCGGCGTTTGCACCCTCCCACACGCCCTGTTGTGCCGGTGTGGGACCTTTCTATTGTCCTCGCTGCCCTGCGCTCTCCTCCCTATGAACCATTGGCGGGGGCAAGCCTTGAGTGTGTGTCGAAGAAGACAGCTTTTCTCCTCGCCATGGCCTCGGCGAAACGGGTGAGTGAACTACATGCACTGTCTGTTCACGAGTCCTGCTGCCGTTGGAACCCGGCTGGTTCGGGTGTTACTCTTTGGCCTAATACGGCGTTTCTTCCTAAAGTGGCTTCACCCGCGAGCCACACTGTGCCCCTCCAGCTTGCTCGCCTTGATACAGATGGGCCTGATGAGCTTCTCTGCCCTGTTCGGGCACTGAGGACATATGTCAGTCTCACAGCTTCTCTCCGACAGGCAGATAATCTGTTTGTCTGCTACGCGGGGCCCCGCAAGGGGCAGGCCCTTTCTAAACAGCGCCTTGCGCGTTGGATTGTGGATGTAGTGGAACAGGCGTACATTCAGCGGGGCCTCCAACCCCCCGCTGGTGTACGGTGCCATTCCACCAGGGGTGTCAGTGTGTCATGGGCCGCTATGACTGGTCTCACTCTGGAGGCTATTTGCTCAGCAGCCTCTTGGTCATCCCCGAATACCTTTGCTAGGTTTTACAGGGTCAACTTGGCCACCCCTCACCCAATGCAGGGGATCCTGTCCCAGCGCACGCCATCTTCCCAGTGAGGTGGGCATGTTTGGGTTGTTGTTTCTGTGTGTGATTCCTCAGGACTCTGTTGGTAATCGTCATCCGTGCTTTAAGCACCGCCTCTGGCGGTCATTAGGGATGAAATAGAACGAAAGTTACGACTGTAACTACGGTTCTATGAATCCCGGATGACCGCCAGAGCGCTCGGTCCCTCGGAATCATTGTGTGTTCGCGAGAAGATTAAGGGACTGAGCTGTCGCTGTCACGTGACTATATAGGCACACCGGTGTCACCGGGGGTCACACGTGACTATGTTGGTATAAGATTCTCGACCTGTGCATGCGCAAGAGTGATCATTCGTGCTTTAAGCACCGCCTCTGGCGGTCATCCGGGATTCATAGAACCGTAGTTACAGTCGTAACTTTCGTTTTCCTCTCCACTGTCGCCGCATGTACGCCTGGTTTGATGGATTGAACATGCTCATCCAGGAGCAGCAAAAACAAAGTCAATTCCTTGATGCTGTCAGTTGGGTTTCCTTAGACAGAAAACTTTTAACCAATCTGTCCGTATGATTTCATTTAATTGTTTTTGTAAAGTATCTTTGGAAGACACGTCATGAATTCAATCAGCACTATAAATAAACTTCATTCAAAGAATTTACACACCAGCTATCGCTTCGAGAACGGGCAGATCTATATGCATCAAAGTCTGACAGCTGTTATACTTTCATCTCAATCTGTGGTTAATGTTTTTAAACACAACCTTTGTTGCAAACACAGCATTTTGATAAAGGACTTAATTTAGCTGCAAAATTACCATATATATTTTTTTATTTAAACATTGTGCACACTTTAACAGTATAGGGTCCCACAGTCTTAAAATTCATATAATTAAGCCTATAGATCTGAAACAGCTACATATGAACATGAACACACACATCATGCATATAGAACCAGACATGTCCTGTTTTGTTTTTTATTGAATGAATCAGTGTTTCCAATTATAGGTTTTGGAATCACTACAAACAAGCCACTGCAAAAGAGTTACAGTAGTATGAAGGCAGTTAGCATCAAGGTTCCTTTTTCCTCATGAATCACATAAGCAGGACAACATTTGACAAAGGTATTAGAGTAAATGTTATTACCTCAGGATGGAACACTTCTTGCATCCATGTGTTTTTTCAGTCTTTAGGAGTCAGCTATACTTCTTCTTTTGACAACTATCACCCACTTAAATATGATGGAACGGTGACCTTTTATCTAAAAGGAGGCAATGGAAGCATTTCCTGATAGCAGAGGTCAGCTGCAGCATCCACCGTACATACATATCTTAGGAAGAGCAAACAGGAGATAAACATTCCAGCCTGTTGCATTGTTCCTTCAAAATTAGGAGATTTCTGCCTGACTGAGCCTCTGTAAGATTTTGTTAAAACAGCCAAATCCTTGCAGGTTTGTTAGATTCCCAGACACCAAAGTTCTGGTGCCAAAGATTCCCTGAATATACAAAGAAAATCCACTTTTCTGCACCAAAGGTTGGAAGAATGGTGAAAAAGTTTCACTCCAAAGGTAGAAATGCATCCTGCAAAGTCCAAAGCAAACATCAGGGGTGTGCAGTGAGACTGGTGAACACAGCTGTGACCACTCAGCTGGTGATTGATCAGAGGCAGGGGGAATACACAAGAGAGAGGGAAACCTATTTTGAGGGCCACAAAAAAAAGGATCAAAATTTGTCTTGATTATGTCAATATAGTTTGAGCATAAAAAAGCCAGAAGGGCAAACCTGAAAATTACTATTTTTTAAATACATTCTTTTTTTATGTTGTCCATTTCTCTCTTTTAAGCAGGGAAATGCTGATTTCTTTAAGTTTGATTTTGCATCTCCTTCTTGCAGAACTTGACTTTCATAAATCATTTTTTTGGCTTGGGTCCTCCTTCCTATTTAAGAAAGGCAAGCTTGTACCACCCTGCAGGAGATCCTGTTCATAATCTTTCACTGCATCTGTTCCTGCTGGATCACATCCCACACTGACACCCCCCCTGCACTAACACAAGAGCTTCCATGAACTCAACCTTTAGAAATACATAACCTTGATTTACCCCAAAACGCCTTGGGAATCAAATGCCGTCATGGAGTGACGCTTTAAGAATATAATTCACTTCTGTCCCAATTAATTCATCAGTTTCTCCCCACTCTAAATGGAAATAGGTCAAAGACACTTCTACAAGCCAAGATAGCCCCCGCTATGATTAAAGCCCCCTGCATTATATAGGTTATCCAGCTCTGATTCATCCGCAAACACCATATTCTGCTTACTGCTTCATTGTTTATTAAACGCTTTCTCCTTGGCGAAGTCACAGAAGGTTTTCTAATGAGGCTTAGTGGCCCCAGTAAATCTGATGTGCAGTATATGTAATTCACATCTGCTTCTGAATCTGTCGGAAAACGTCCAAAAAAGCTCAGAAACAGAAGTTCTTACAACTGCTCCTTCTGGTTGATGCTTCTTTCCTTCTTTATTCCCAAGTTTCCCCTTCTTGTCAGTATAGAACTGCAAATATCAATGGATTTTATTTAAGCTTTAATGTAGTAGATCCAATTTACATTTACCCTGATAAAGCTTTCTGGCAGAATTGTTTTAATCTTCTTGGAAATTAAAGCTCTACATTTGTATCCATTTGTCAAAACAGCCCAGTCAAAGGCCAGACCTAAGCCTAATTACTGTAAGAATATGTGGGAATACTTTAAAACTGATATTGCAAGTTATTTGCTATTTTTTTGTGATATTAAACATAAAAATCCCTATGTGACAAAATGTAAAAATTAAAAGTTTAAGAGATTTGTGATGCACTGGATGTAGAAAGAAAAATAAAATCTGATCAGAGGAAATGAACTAGACTCCAGTCTCATTTACACTTAGTATCACTGAGGGTTATTAGTGCCATGAGGGGTGAAAGAGTTGACATTTGTGTCTTTACGCTCATGAAGCCCACCTGATCTTATATGCTAATGATCTCGGCTCCGACTTCTTCGCCCTCAGGAGAGCTCTTATGATGCTTCTCAAATTCTGGAGGGGAGGGAAGAAAAACTGATTTAATCTCTCATGTGGCTGCCTCCAAGAAGAAGAAGAGAGAAGAGGAGGAGGATGAGGAGGAGGGTTCCCCTGCTGTGATGTTTAGAGGCTCACAGATGAAGAGGTCTGAACCCTAAAAAGCTTTCAGCGAGCTCATGGCTCTCTTTAATTTACACCCACAGCTGCCTGTTGGGGTTCATCCCTCAACTTCTACCTCCAGCTCCCATCAACTTTGCTCTTATTTCTGCAATCCTGTGTCACAGTCGCCTCCTCCTCCCAATCTTCTCCCTTACTGCATGCAGGCCCCTTTCATCACTGCTTGGGTGGGGTGATCTTTGCAAAAAGTGTAGTTTTTCTCTCCCCTCCTCAGTTATGCTCCGAGAGTTGTGGTCAGTCCCTTTGGAGCTGTTTGCTCTTAAACCTCTGAGCCAAAAGAGGCGCTTACTGCTCTTTACCTCCCTCCTGAGACCCAAACAGGTCTTTAGTTCAGTTTGTGAGACAGGTGCATATTTGCAAAGCATGCATTAGAATAAAAAAAAAAACACATTCAATGCTGCACCCCAGTTCAGTTGCCATTAATTCCAGAGATGGAGTCGTGCGTCTTGGAGATAAAAACGCACATAGAGAGAGTTAGAGATCAAAGTCTGGGCGCGTGCGCTGATTATGCAGCTCCAATAAGCTCAATTCTGGGGTTCAGGTTGCATTTTAATCAGAACTGTATTGAGAGACACATGCAGTTTATATCAATTTATGTATTTTTCAATAGTATGCACTAAGTTCAGGAATATATATACTCACCCAACAACCAGTACTGCGCAGGGCAAGAGAAAATGTGGAATTAAGCACCCATCACTGAAGGAATGCGAGGACACCCACTATGGGAGTATTAGAGGTAAGAAAATCAGGTTCCACCCACGATGTGGAAAAGGGGAAGCATCCCTCTGGGGTCCCCGACCGCCTTAGGCAACTTCCTTGCGCAGCTCAGCAGTTTCACACCTCAAAAAATATAGATTTCAGTCCCCATCCAATAAAAAAACAAAAACACTGATTGCAAGACAATAGAAAAAAAGATCCGCAAAGAGCAGCTGAGTCGTGACGCAAACTGGAACTATTAACTTGTTTAAAGGAGACAATGGAGATGGAAGCTGTCTGCAGAAGCCGATGGCCAAGAATGAATCTGAGATACAGAGAGAAAGGAGAGAGAGAGAGAGGAGGAGATGGAGAGAGAGAGGGGTGGATGAGGAGGAGGAGGAGGGGAGACAGAGCAGAGGAATTTATGATACGCGGCGCTGATCAATATTGCTGGTAAAACCCACCTGATTAGGGTGATCCGTGAGCTCCCACGCACGCTTTGCGCATGGATGCCTCTCCTTTAAAGTCTGCTTGTGTTGTTTGGTGCACACAAACCCCCCCCAGATCCCGCGCGCTGGCGCACGACGCACCAAATCAACGCCTAATTGCACCACTGTCCTCCTCCAGAGACCCTCCTCTACATTCAATTAAGTTTATTACTGATCAATTGGATGCATGTCTTTTATTTTTTATGAGGGGAGTATTTCAACACATTAATAAGTCTTGGAAATGTTCGCGCGCGCTTAATTGAAGGAACTTCCCAATTCATATTTTTTTTCACTGATTGATTATCTCCTCCTTCATCCCAGCCTGAAAAACTGTGCGCCTTGACTCTTGCTGTAAATGGAATTAAACAAATGAACCGCGTCCTATCTGCGATATAATAACAATTTGATAAGCTATGTGTGGAGGCAATCGGAACAAGACTGGGATGTTCCCTCTGCCTGACAGTGTCGGGGGAAATGGGAGCAACACGTTCAATTTGTGGATGCTGCCGCGTCAGAAGTCAGAAGAGGGCGCGCAGGCACGGGACGGTGGCACCATCTAGTGGTCAGTAAATGTAACTACATTGTCGTGAATTTGTTTGTTAGGTGCCAAAATTGATATATTTATTTAAAAAATAACTAAATAAATATTCAAATCGCTTCATAATGATTAACAAGAAAATTAAAAAATTATAATTTATTCCATTGCTTCAGTCAAAAGTGATACATGGATTCAAATATTTATATCTGTTAATTCTCCTTATTAAGGCTTTCAGCTAATAAACCCCCTAAACCTGTTTGAATGTCAAATAGGACAAACAAAATCAAATTCTTATACAGTAAAGTTATTTTGTTTTTTATGGTGTATGCTCACAGTGAACATTATGGACTAGAAAGTCATGCACTGACACTCACCAGAAGAGGTTAAAGGTCACTTGAAGCCTGCTGTTTAAAAAACATAAGGGAAAGTTGTGTGGGAGGAACAAGATTTTTCATACACAGTGATTGCACACAAGGAATCAATATATTGTATGATATTCTGCTTTAATGTGTTGCATCTGTGAACATTTATTTTACAATTGCCCATATCAAACTAAAAAAATATATTTTTTAAGGTTACAATTTACTTTAACAGCTAAAAACTGTTTTGATGTTTTTTTAACATAGGCTATACAGCAGTGTTTGTCGCTTTGGGAGTGTTGGCTTAGTGGTTAGAGCAGTGCGCTTGTGCACAGAGCAAGACCCTTAACCCCACACTGGGTGCCACACAATGGCGGCCCACTGCTCCCCAAAAGGATGGTTCACATGCAGAGTTAATTTCCCCATTGTCTTTTACCCATTTTAAATTGCGTTTGTTTAAACTATTGCTTGATCTTTGAGAAACATCATAAAACTGTGCTGGAATTCATGTAGAACCCATCTTCAATAGCTACACCTGTTCTGATGGTGAGCCTGTAGAGCAGTTTTATAGTAGAGTAGTATAACCAAGCTGTGTTCATGTTAGGAGGCAGTTTGTTTGGTGTCTGTCAGAGTGTGCGTCCCTAAGATTGGTGAGTTGCAGATATATGTTTAATGAGGATAATTTGACAATGTTACTGCTCTGGACATCCTATGTTTATATATTCTATCTAAAGAGAGATATGGCTAATCTAAGATAAATTGGTTTCCATTCAAGTTATACAAGTGAGACCACAGTAGAACACAAACCTGGCGTAATAACATGTTTGTTTTCTTTAGTGCTACATCCTGCTGTAATTTATATTTGTGTTTACATTGGATTTTAATTTGGGTTCTGTTTCTTCATTGTTTGAGATCTACCTGTGTGAAGCTATATCTGCTGATTAAAAGCCTAGAAACAAAAAAGTGCCAGGACATTTGCTGGAGAGCCACATTTCCATCTGACCCATGGACACTTTGGGATCATCATCAAAGGGAATCGAACTTAGGCAACATTCAGAAGAGCAGCAGTAAACTGCAGGCATGCTTGGTCATTTGAACGAATAGCAGGAGAGAACAGTTTCATTTGCTCTGAAAAATACATAGAGAGAAGTAACAGCTCTCAGCTGCAGCTGTAAATTTGTTTCTAGCAGTGGTTTTTAGAGTTAGGGTACGGTTTAATGACATTTATGGTACACAATATCCACAGTGAAATTTAATTTAAAGGGGGATATCAAATGTCAGCGACTACATTTTATGGAAAATTAAATCAAGCATGTTGGTATTGAATTAGTAATGTGTTTGGAACCTACTGCTGCAATGAAACAAGGATATATTAGTTTGTAAAGGTGTTTTTTTAATAACGTATAAATCTTAACTCTTTTTTGGGTGTTTTTAAAACCGAGGACCGAATTAAGACAAAGTTGCCTTCATAATGGGATATTACATTTATCTTATTTAAACTGGGTGCATTTAAAAGGTTTTAGAATGCAATGTAGAAATATTTTAAAAAATTTGAAATAAAGTATTTCTATATTTTTATATGCATTTAAAAGGTTATATATAGGTTTGTTTTATTAGTATAAAAACAAACATATATATGCTGTGTGTCAGTAACTCCCATTTAATTGAGTAACTGATTATGCCAGTATAATTAATTAGCAGTCATTAAATCTCCCTTGAGGATTTCTGGGTTAGACCCAATTTTTTAGGAACTACTGCTTTAGATGAAGTTCCTGTCATAATGAATATTACTCTTAATTTTTAGATTTAGTTCAAAGGAAAATTCAACTAGTTTGCCAAAGCAGCAGGAAGCTTTAGTTCCTGGGACCACTTTGAGCCGACATGCAGAGTAATACGGGGCCTACTGTAATTTGACCAAATTAACACAGAATTACAACAATTTAAACAAACAAACAGATTATGTCAGTGTTGGGGGAATCTGTTTTGTGCAATTTATACTTTCCTCTTTTATAAATAATTTATCAAATATTCTCCTGATTTATAACACTGCCAAATAGCTGGCCAATGGTTATACTTTATTGATGGGTTCACTTCTAGTTACTGTCGGCCCATTGACTATTAAAGCACAAGACAGGTATAAACATTCCTATATAGACATCACTATTCAACTATAATAACCATAACTTCATAACCCTTTTTTAACAGATGAGTCTTATAATATAATCATCCAATTTATTTTATATTTAGCATTTTAATAAAAACCCTTTTTATTGGTCTTGTGTCATATTCTGAGAAGCTCCATAACGGGATATCATTAGCTGCAAGCTATAACCATCAAAATTCACTAAATTGAACACTTAAAAAATTTAAATGTGTATAATAAATTTCTGTGATAAGAAAAGGATATTTTGGATTAAATTCTTAACATAAAATAACCTTTTAAACATATCTTGATTTACTAAATTGCAGAAGAATTTGAAAACCCATTTTAAAAACTCAATTTATCTTGCAACCTCCAGGCCAGCAGGGGGCCCTAATTAGCTGCAAGGTTCCAGAAATCTTATTTAGCTTCTGGAAAAACTTTAAGCAAACATGACTCACACAGGAAAGAAATGAAATTCAAAGGCATCAACTCAGAGGCTTGAAATAGTATGTTTTTATTTATTAAACAGTGGCTTTTAACATTCTGGTCACATGTGAAAAACGTTTCTAATTCTGGGGGCGGGGAGGCTTAATAACATATGAACACATATGATGTATGAGACCTCATGGTAAAGAACTTATGTGAACTAAAACCCTCTAGGATTTTAACGGACCAAAAAAATAAAACAGTTAAATAAAAACCAAACTAATAACTGAGGAACTGGGATCTGTTATGGTATTATTTATACCATCCAAACAGCTTAAGTTGATAGACAGTATGATTGCTACAGAAGCCTTTGTTATAAAAATAAAGCTTGATCTTTCTTATTCTCTACTTTTTGTTCTTTTTCATGGCTTACAGTTCGAACATTAAGACATAACTACATTTGGTCTTCCTCGTTTCCTCCCCAGCTCTCCTCTTGGTCTTCTTCATTCCCTCCAAACGCCTCCCAGTGTTTCAAAGACTACCTTCAGGAGCCGCTACCGATTAAGCATATTATTCTTAGTAAATGATGCACAAACTATTAAAAATAAATGAATTACATTGTTAGGTATTTAAAAACTAAGATCAAACAGTTAATGTAAATATGCTCCAGTGTAGAAATGTCTTTAAATCTTTCAGTCAGGAGACATGGTCCTTTCAATAGCTCACCCAGAGCAGCATTTAGGCACTGAGGATGGAAAGTAACACAACAGTGTGGGATTATAGGGCTATGAAAGGATGTAACATACAGATGAAGGTAGTCAGAAAGTAAATTCTTCCAGTTATTAAGTTAAAGAGTAACAGTAGTACAACTGTGACCTGTTACGTATTGAATTGTAAATCTTCTACTCACTGTAACTGTGTCTATCATGTACTATTTAAGGTTTCTATCCATTGGAGGAAATTGTAAACTCATCCTATGGACAGGTTTTAAGAGTCAAATCAATCACAAAAAAGGTTTCAGAATGAAAAAAAAAAAAACAGTAATTGGTTTGTTGTTGGGTTTTTTTTGTTGTTGTTGTTTTAGAGGAAATTGAACAAAGATTGAGCAGCAATCTTTGACTCCAAGCAAAATCAAATCCTAGACGAGTTAATCGCGGGTAGATTCACTTTTAAAAAGCAGCAGAGAACTGTAGTTAGATCTTTGGAAAAATAACTCTCCGCCAAAACCTTCCTAACTTTAAATAAGTTCAAAAGAACAGCTCAGATAAGGAAAATCCATGTTTCTTTTCACAAAATCAATTTCATAAACTATATTTCGGATGTGATCCGACTTGGCCAACATTGCCAGTTTCTAAACTCTTATTCCTGCTTGTTCCTTTGCACAGACTACCTTCATCCGCTGCTTAAATGCAGGATAATATAAGCAAAGCAGTAAATATCCATGGTCTGCATATAGCTCTATATTTACATGAGTAAATACAGGTAGGTGTATGTACAGCAGATGGGGGTTTTGTGTAGATAGCACCAGGCTGTCTGGTTTCTTAATCAACTACACATTTATGTTAGTTTACATCATGGTTTTTGGTTCTTATATGACTATGCTTTTCTGTAAGGCTGTTTAGTTTCTTCCTTCATGTTTCCGAGTCTTCCTTGTTTTTCTTCAAGTGGTCTCATTTGTTCCAGTTTAGAGTTTTGCTGTTTAATGGTTTGTGGCTCTCTGTCCTTCATTTGTGGCAATTTGTAAGTCTGAAAAACAAAAAAGAGAGAAGGAAATAAGAGAAATATCTGTGCAAACTGAACAGATTTTTAGGAAGTTTTACCCCTTAAACCTTTTCATATTGTGTCGCATATTAAGCACAACCTTTAAAGTATTTTAATAGTATTTCTTTGTTATCGACCCACACATATATATATGAAAATAATAAACAGTAAAAAATGAATCTGAAGCCAGGCTTATATTTTTACTAAGCTCCTCCATCATATTTACAGCTGCAAGTCTTTGAGGCTCTAGAAAGTCTGAAAGATTTGCAAATTATTGTTGGATAGGCCAAGGTTAGTCAGATAAGATCTAGAACGTTTGAACAGAAATGTCTAGTCTTGTCACAGATTTCTAGCTAACTTTAAACTTTGACATGAACTTTAAGAATTAATATCCATTGGTCTAAACCAGCCCTGCCGCTGGAAGGTGAAATGTCAATACTGTTAGTATAACCTAAACTGGGCTGGACGATAATTCAATAACAATATATATCGATTGATCGCAGAAGGTCTATAAAAGTTTTATCATGTAGGTTGTTCCTACAGTCATCGCTTCCCACCAACCAATGGCAACCACTGACCCAGGCACGAAGTCACAAAGCGCCCCCTCTCAAACCACAACACGGAGCACATGCTGATGTCGCAGCAGGAGAAGCGGATGAAATTGTACCAAAAAAGGGTTTTAGTAGTTCGCCAGCTTGGCAATATTTCGGTTATAGCAAGCCAGACAGAAACCAAACCACAGTTATTTGTAAAATTTGCAGGGAAGTGGTAAAAACGACTGCTAACAAAACCAACTTGTTTTATCATCTAAGCCGTTCACACCCGATGGAGAACGAGCTGTGCCGGCCCCAGCGTGGTTCCACGTTATCGGGGGAATCTTCAGGAACTTCTTCCAACACAAAGCAGGCTAAACAGGGCTTCCATCTTTGTGATAAATATAAAAACAATTGTCCAAGTGGTACCTTACTCATGCAGTAACATGCTTCATAGTGATATGATGCTGACATTGCTGACATTGTCTGCAATTGAAAACCTGGCTTCAGAACGCTGCTCGCCACTCTTGATCCGTGATACGAAGTTCTGGGCTGCAAGTTTTTCTCTCACTCAGCACTCGGTAATTTGTATAAAGAGTGCAGTGGAATCAGTGCAGAAGGATGCAATCTGTGTCTTACTTCGCCACAACATCGGACCTCTGGTTAAGTCACACATCCGAGCCCTACCTCAGCCTCTCAATTTACAACAGAGAATGGAACCTGAGAAGTAAGTGTCTAAATCTTTAAGATAATTATCAATCAATATTCCTTTTTAAGTTCGATATGCTTATTTTCTACATCTTCCAGCCCTTAACTTAACTCTCATTTAAACCTCTCTAAAACCTTATCTGATTGGTTCTAACTCCTCTGAGAATTCACAGAACTGCTGCATTCATACAATACTTAAATCAGACACAGGTAAATCTTTTTTTTAATTGTTACTATTTTGAAGGAAACTGGTTGCACACATTTTTCAGGGGGTATCAGAATTAATACTTTAGACATATGCACCACATTCAACTGCTGTTTTCCATAAAGTCTAAACAAATAAACTAACCTTAAATTATAATCTGAAAACATAAGAAAAAAATATAACCTTGATTTCAAAAATTCAAAACCAGAACAAAAATATTTTGAGCAAGCAGATATGAATACACAGGTTAAAATATAGAAGGAAACAGCTGTTCAGAGTGCTGAGTAGTGGTTTCTCTAACTCTACCTAAGGAATTGATCCTCTGCTTGGACAGAAACAACCCCTAGTTTTACAAACACAAAAGCATAAAACTTGTGGTAAGCAACCTCCTAACAGGCAGACTTTGCTGAGGTATACGACATTTCAGCCTGACTTGGTGGATTCTGACTGCACCTGATCAGTGAGGCAGGGGGAAGAAACCACAACTAATCCAGAGAAATGGACATAAAGAAGAAGAATCTTCAGAAAGGTAAGCACTGTATTCTTACACTGTGTTTCACCAAACCAGAGATTTGGAGCGGGTGCTGACGCCTTTCCTCCTGCTGGCTGCTCCCACTGATGCGTTTCGATGGCTCCGCTTGTGCGACTCCAAGTACAACTAGATTTAAAAATGAGGAAAAAATTGATTAACAAAGTATTCATTCTGATACTGTGAGACACGGAACAGTTCAAGATCAGCTTATTTTCCATCATTTCTTGACATTTTAACCAGTAACCACTACAAAATAATGTAGTTCTATAAACTGGCAGAAGTTGGATTAAACCACTGTGATTCTCACAGGAAGGACTGCGAACCAAGTAAGCTAGCCTCTTTATTCTCAGTTGCAAGCAGGGAAATCAAACGCAACATAAGTGGCCGTACATCTGTAAAGCATCAAACTTGACCAGAGCACAGCTTAGTGAAATGTTCTCAACTTATGGAACCAAATATAACAAAGTAATGCTGGACTTTTACTCTGCAAGTCTCCAATTTAGGGGTAGGGGTCTCAGTTATTAAGCTGTGTTGGATTTATACTAAATGAGTGCATATAGACATGTTGAATGTAATTGTTTACTTCCGGAAGTTTTGCGAATGCGCACAACACTAGAGGGCAAAAAAATGCGTTTTACTAGCCGAACAGTCGCGCTGCTATATTTCTGTTAACAATATGAAACCAGGGGATGTCAGTATTACTAATTAAGATCATCTTTCTGCAGAGAAACACAAAAGGTACACAGCAAAGGTAACTGTATTTAGCATAAATCCTCCAGACCGGTTTGAAATGGATGACGATCTGATGATTTAAAGCCCCTGGAACTCTCTATCACCCTTACTCAGAAACACGGACTCGCTTCTCCATTTAAAATCATAACTCAAAAACTCATCTGTTTAAAATTGCCCATTCTCTTTAATATGAATTTCCCTGTCCCAGCCTTTCTATTTTTTAATGGTTTTATTCTGTGTTTTGACTTTGTTTCTGTCATTCTGTTTTTATCTTTTGTACGGTGACCTTGAGTGTCCAGAAAGGCACATTTGAAATAAAATGTATTATTAGTCCTCAAAATTGGCCGCTTTTTCAATATGGGGATAATTATCTCATTAACACACCAGGACTTTATACAGCAGAGGCAATGAAGGCATACAAGTCATTAGAAGGATGTGAATTCTTTGTGTCTGGACATGTGATCCAAATATTTTATCACAACGATGAACACAGTGTGCTTCTAGAAGTGTCACAGAAGATTTTTTTATATTTCTATTTTTAAAAAAACAAAGCGGCGTGTGTATGACGTCATCTGTGTGCGCCGGCTACCGTTCATTCTTCCTGTCCGCTGAACTGCTGCTAGTTTTACTTACATGCCTGGAAGATGTCTAGTGCTACTACCACAGATGATCTCACTTTAGAAATGGAATTGAACGACTCAGATTAGCTAGCCGAATGAATAGAAGCGGTAGAGCGTAAAAAAAACTCCCGCCCAGGGCGCGGATGACGGCATACACGCGCCGCTTTGTTTTTAAAAGATATAACTATAAAAAATATAACCGCGGATGTCTGGGGGACAGTGATTCGCCTACATGTTATGAATGCTGGCGTATCATAAAGAATAATATAGGAACTGTTTACTTTGTGCCTTCAAGTCGTTTGCTCATAGGAAGACGTTACCTGGATATAGCCTAACGGAATATCTTCAGAATAGCTCCTAATGACACAAAACTCATATGGGTGAGTAGAACATGATGTAATAACGTAAAATCAAGGGCCACATGTAAAAAAAAAACTGATTTCTCCTTTAAACGTGATGCTGTTCTCTGCAGTTCCATCTTAAGTTAACATTTTGTTAAACTTAAATGTCTCTCCGCCTCGAAAACTGGGTCGTGTTGTTGTGAGCCTGACACCAACGAGTGTAATACCCTCATTATTTACTACTATAAAAAGTCTTTAGCATAGTCATTATCGATAGAGTGTAACTAGGCAGGTGTATTTAAATGATAATTGAATGTTTACAGTAATCCGTAAACATTCAGTTGATTCGATTGAGATGCCACTCCCCTGGGATCAACAGAGAGGGGAAGGTCAGGCGAGGATGTCAGCTGTCTTATGAACTTTTTTTACTTGTGTGAAAGGTTAGCTCAGCAGTCCAAGCATAGTTTTGAGGTTTTCAGATTCTATGAAGACATTCTACAGTTTAAGTTTCTCAAAAAGGGAAATTCATTGTGAGATGAATCATGATACAATCTGTCCTCAGCTCCCCGATGTCACCATCTGTGTCTCCAAAGTGAGTCTGATGGGTCAGAGTTGGCGTACGGGGCCACACATTATAAAACCAAAACAGT
Source organism: Cyprinodon tularosa (assembly GCF_016077235.1). Lineage (NCBI taxonomy): Eukaryota > Metazoa > Chordata > Actinopteri > Cyprinodontiformes > Cyprinodontidae > Cyprinodon > Cyprinodon tularosa. The sequence goes on from NW_024039587.1 coordinate 482,864, forward strand.
TTATAAAAATCGCTTGTGTGGAAGTCTACATACAAAAGTTTCAGGCTCTGTTTTCTGCATACATAAGCTCAATAAATTGGACCCCCGATCCTTATAGATGGGAAGTTTTACTAGAAGTTTCTCAGAAATCGTTGTTCTTCCGCTCGCCAAAAGGGCTGAGTTGAGTTGCTAATGGGGTTAAAAATGGATCAGTTTCCAGATCATGTCCAGAAACGTTTAGCATTTTAATCCCTGATCTTCTTTATTATCACTGTTGCCTTCTGCCTCGATGCTCCGTCATGCTGAAAAACGTATTGCTCATTACAGTGTTGCTTCTAGTTTGTTGGACAAATTGGCCCCTGTAGGTTTTCTGATCCCTTTCATTATTTAGGGGGGGAATTTAAGGCGCACTGTGATAGAGCACACACTGACAAAAAAAAAAAAACACCAACAAATTGGAGGTATTACTTTACCTCAATCCTCTTATTAAATCTCAGGACTTCCTGCAGAGCAGTTCTCTATCTTAATGTTTTATTTAGGATAAACTGCCATCTCTGATGCCCCCGTTCGTGCTACAAGTATCCCTCTGTGTATCCCATCTAACTGCTGCCAATCCAGAGCAAGCTTTGCCCTGGTGGAACCCAGCAGAGATAGTCTTGGCACTTGCTGGGCTTTCTGGCTAATGCAAAACTTGCCTCCAACTCTCAAAACTCCTTTCTAAGTCCTTAAATGGTCAACAAATGTCTTGATTGGATGCAGCAAAACCTGTAACTTGTTAAGCCTTTTTAGAGCAGAGAACAATGACGCCAGGCACGCCTCCCCTATTGTAGTAACTTTTCTGCTGCCCTAATTGAATTAGAAAGACAGAATGATGTCAGATGCTACCCTGAATATATTCAAATTTTTTTGTCTTGTCCCTTTTCTGCAGTAATGAAACAGTTTCGTTACATTTAATCACCATATTTTTTACAATAACAAAGCAAAGATCTTATCCATGTAAATTTCTGTCATCTCCTCTTTTAAAAAGTTTCTCATTCATTAAAATCCCTACCTTCTTAGCAAAGGCCCGCCCACACTGGTCGCAAGCATGAAGAGAGAAATTCTTTGTCACTCTAACTTCAGTTGAGGACGTGACAAAGCTGCTCTCTGACTGGACGTCGTGTCGTCGGGTGTGTGGGGCTTGGTTGCTGGATGGGGTTGAGGTATTACGTGAGTGTGAGTGTTTCTCACTGCGCCGGGTCAGAGGGGGGCTGAGGGGGCGGGGCTGCTGGACCGTCTGTTGTCTGTCCTGCTTGCGAGTGACTGGTGGGGAAGGAGTGAATACCGAGGATAAAAGCTCCTGCTGCTTCCTGGTGACGGGGATGGGAGGCGGGGCGGAGGTGGAGGCAGAGGTGGCAGTTGATACAGCTGTGGAAGCTTCTTGTTTCCGGGTGATCGGAGGTGATGGTGAGGAGGATGAGGACGACGAAGATGATGACGAACCGTGACGTCCGTTCATCTCCTCTTTCCCGCTGCCTGTCCTCTTGTTTGTGCTGTTCAGGACCGCCTCCGCCAGCCGCTTCACGGCTCTGCTCTCCAGTTTGGGCATGATCTTCGCCAGGTACGCAGACGACTTCTTGTGGACAACCGTCACGTGACGCAGGACGTCACGTTTGCGGCGTGACTCGTAGCGACATAGAGGGCAGCGGTAGAACTTAATAAAGATGTCATTGCCGTCTGTGTGCAGTTCGATGTGCTTTGTTAAATTCTGACGCGAGCTGAACTGTCTTTTGCACAGTTTACAAAAGAGCTGCTTAAAGTCAAAACCCACCGAGAGTTTGTTTATTTTAGCAGCCATGTTCGTGCTGCACACATTGCCCCCGCGGGACGAGGGTGAAGACAGAGATGGGGGTATCTTGGGGCTGGAAGGGGCTTCCTCGTCCTTTAATTTTAGAGAAGTTTGTTGAACGCCTTTAGCTGTCCCGTTGTTGTCAGCAGGAGATGGAGCAGGGCTGCTGTCGACGTCATCGTCTTCATCAGAGGGCTCCACTGCTTCCTGCTTCACTTTAACGTTGTTGCTGACATTTGTGTTAGTGCTGCTGTTAGGAGTGGTTGCAGCAGAAACAGACGATGCAGGAGTACCAGTAGACTTCCCTTTGACACTGTAGATCTTGTGAACTATGCGCATGTGTCTCTTCAACATAAGCTGGAAACATATAAAGAACCAACAATCAGAAAATCTCTTTAGAAAGAACATTAATATTCATAGCGCTTTGACTTTTAATAATTGATGCATTTCATGCAATGTCACATCTCATAACCACACAGATTAGCACATCGGTATGAAGTAGAAAGTAAATTATTTCAAAATGTATCTTTATATCAAAATCTATTTTTCAAAAAATGCAAAGAGTTAATTTAGAACACCCCATCCCAAACTGATCCACGGCTGAGGAAGCATGATGCTGCGGCGATGCACCTCAACAGAGAAGCTGGAAAAATATGTGCTTGGGGTAACAAAAGACTTGAGAGTGGGGTTGACTTTCAACTATCAATTTATTCAATTGCTGAACTATCAGACATAAACTGAATTAAAGAGTTGAAAACTGATTTAAACAGTTGTGTTTCATCCAGTCTCATTGAGACGAGACATGTTGCATCAAAGAATAAGAAACAGATACAAGACTTTTTAGTTTGTTACAAATTCTGAAAACAATGGATTAAATATCCTACTTAATGTAATTATATTGCATTTTTTCCAATAAAATATGTGTATTGAGGTTGCAAAATAAGAAAAAAATAGATTCTATTAATATTGAAAGGAACTGTCAACACTTTCATAACAAAGTTCCAATTGATAGGCAGAGAAACCTAGTCTTTTGACTCAGGTATTGGTTAAACTGACCTGTGAGCTGTAGTTCCTCTTGCATTGGGTGCATCGACATGAGGCCGAGTTCACCTGCGAGGCGGCCTGGGTCTGACTCTGAGGTTTTCCTTGGGTTTGATTTGAGGTGGTGCTTTTAGAGTTCACTTGGGTGGGCTTGGAGCTGTGGCCACGTGTCGGGGAGGAATTGTTGCTCTTCCTAGGAGGAGTGACTTCCAGTGAGAAGGGCTGGCCTGGCCTCGAGGCGATGCTAGGTGTGATGTTGTCCCTCCGTAGACCCCGGTGCACCTCATCAAAGTGCCTCCGAACGTTGGCCTTGGTGGCAAAGCTTTTCAGGCACACTGGGCAGGATTTTCCAGTCGGTGTGCTCAGAGTCCTTGGTCGGCCTTTAACAGCAGGAAATGTATATCTATTAAACAGCTAATTTACTTTCTGGAACAATAAATGGCACATAGATTTCTTCAAAAGATAAAAGGTAAGATAAAATGTTGCTCTCTGTTTAAAAAAACAACCCATATCCTCAGTTGGATTTTACAGTGTATATTCTTACCTTTTACCATGGAGAGCAGGCTTGTAGGAACTGTGCGTGTCTCAGTGAACTTCCGCAGCTCCTCGAGTTTAGTCTGGTGCATTTTGCGGCAGTGACGCCTGATACTCCGACGGGAATTAAAGTCTTGGCCACAGAGACAACAGGAAATGGTCACATCTTCCACCTGCAGGGTTGTGAAAAAATAATGTTTTGTACCAAAAACAAACAGACTTGACAGAAAACAACTATAGAGAGAATCACTAAACCAACTTCATAACCTACCCCACTATTGGAGCCATCGTCTTCAGGCTTCGGCTGCTCCTCTTTAGCCTCTTCCTCAGCATCCCATTTCTTCGGCCCTGGGCTGTTGTGGCTGTCGCCTCCACTCGGTTGCCCGATCGGATTGTTTTCCGAAACCTCTGTTGTTTCTCCTTCCCAACCTACAGGACTCTCTCTGGCACTGTGATGAACAACAACACATGTTTACAAAAAAAACAAAAGCAAAACAAAATCACTAAGTTAATTTATTCTGCGGGTAAATATAGAGTATCTGGCTTAACCACAACTATAACTGCAGGTTTCTTATTCTAACAGGACTTGCCTGGTTGTGTGTGATGGGTATCTTGCAAGCTCCTCCTCTGTGGTGAGGTACTGGAAAACCGCCTTGTTGGTGGTCTGAATGGGCTCAAGACGGACCACATATTCCGGTCTGTCAACTCTGGGATATATAGCATCCAGTAAATCTTTCATGGCTACACTCTGTCTGTCGTCACCAGGAGAGCCTGTTGGAGAAAATCCTCCATTAGACCAAAATGGGAACAGCTATAACTAATAGGTTTGTTAGATGCTGATGCATAACATAACATGTTAAATAAGAATGTCAACAATATGATTTTCAAAGTTAATGTCGTTGGTGGATTGTCCTGTTTTAACAACTTTATTAATAATGTCCACATCCAATCACAGAGTGAAGAAGAAAGTCTCTCCCCAGCTTTGAATAAGAGGGGATATTGCATACTTCTTATAAAGCAAGCTTATTTTCCAAAAAAAAGTAAGGAAAACATCTGATGCAAATTCACTGGTTCATATTGGTTTCCTCCTCTGAATTTGGATTGCTTTGATTTTCTTTCCCCCTACAATGGACCTAAATAAATCGCATTTTGAAAAGTTGCCATCTCTTTGGTTCTAAAACCAAATCACAGTTTAAAGATTTATGTAATCCTGTACATTAAAGATATTTAAAGTTGCCTAATTTAACTTATGAATATGATCCTTTTGTGTTCTTTTTTATGTTAAAACCTAGTTTTTCAGTCATTGCTTTATTTGAGACATGGAACACATAAAACCTGACCTTTGTGAAGCTTTTAGGCTTTAGAAAAGTTAATGTTGGTTCTTGTTTAAATATCAATGACTTCATTAACAGTTCTTCCAAGTCACCTGACCGAATACAGGAGGAAGATAAACTCAGGCATTAATGGGTGACTTCAAGAAGGATCTTCTCACACTTGGTAAAAGGCAAGCCTTCAGTAAGTGTTTAGGAAATTATTTAAATTGTACTTATAGATGTGTGATCGCCATTTTCCCTCAGAATCCCACTTAAATCACTTAAATTTCCTGCATAAGTATCAACACCTATCAGAGCTACTTAGTCTTTTTTTTTTTTTCGAATAGAACAGAATGTGAATTTCTCAAAATTCCAGTGTTTTTTTTTTTGTTTGTTTTTTGTTTTTTAAATAGAGAAGTTGAAGAGTTTGGTACAACATCCATTTGCCTAAACCATCAGGACAGAAAACGGGTGCATTGAGCAGAGAAGACAACCATTTACAAAGCGACGGCTAAAAAAGAAAAAGGAGACTGTAAAGATGTGAAGAATATGCACAGCTTAGATAAAACTAAGACAGGTGTTTTTGTCTTTCATACAAATAGTAGAAAAATCAACGCTTCACATTAAACTCAATATAGCATGCCCACTGATACATGGTGGCGGATGCATTATGCTGTGGGGAAGCAGAAAAGCTGTTCAAAGGTAATAGGAGGTTGGATGATTGGACCGGCTCTTTGCCTCCCAACACTGTGATGCAATATTTAAAACATCTATAGATGTGGCGGATTTTGCACAGTGCTGTGTCTGCTCAGCCCACAAAAATGAAGAAATTAACATCCATTTGCCGCGCAAATCTCTGACCCCATAGATGGAGAGCCAAACTGTCTACCTGCAACGGCAAATTATGCAGGAATCAAATGAAGGTTTTAAAGTCTAAACAGACAAGATAAACTCTGCAGGATTGTGCTCTATGCCTACTGGTACATCTCCAGAATATTATGAAAAACGTTTATGTTTTTGTAACTCATTTTAGAAAGTAAAACCTTTACATTAATTTCACATCATGAACTATTTCAAGTCTTTATTTTAAAAAAGTCAGAAATGAAGTCGGAGGAAATTATAATATGACAAAATACCAATAAAAAAGAATGTGTTCTGCTATGCTTAACTGAGCAGGTATCAACTCTACAGAAAAACTATGGAGCATTTTTACAAGGAAGGCCAAAAACACCAGACCCAACAATGCAGGTGACCTGAAGGCTGCTAGCAAATCTATGGCAAGCCAGGAAGGCCACTATTCACATTGAATTATCGCGTTAAGATTGAAATTAACCCACTAAAAAATGCGCATTTTCCTGAAATTTCGCCGCTTTTACCAACAAGCGCCGCCTTTTACGTGCGTCATTTATGACGCACATTTATGACATACGTACCATCATGACGCACGTAAAAGGCGGCGCTTGTTGGTAAAAGACGGCGAAAAAAGCGGCGAAATTTTGGCGGGTTGATTTCAATCTTAACGCGATAATTCAATGCGAATAGTGGCCTTCTTGGCTTGCCATACAAAGCAGCTTTAGCAAAGCCACAGGCTGATCGCCTCCACAACATGCTGCACTGATATCCAACAAAGTACTGAGTGCATGAACTGAATATACTTTTCAGGAGCCTGAAATTTGTTTAAAATCTCCTATTTTAATTGATCTTATGCAACATTCTAATTAATAGATAGAATTTGGCATATAATCTGTAATCCTTATTAATAACAGTTATAGGAACTAAGACTTAGTATATTTTATGGGGAGGGGGATAATAATTATATTGCACTCTCACAACACTGTTTTTTTTTACACATGTACCTGTAAATAAGATGGTAAAAAGGAAACATTTAATACCATTAGCTACTACATTGCGTGTGACCAACTGCAACAAAATGTGCTAATTTTATCTGATAAATACGTTATTGATACGGAGTTCATCTGCAGCGAATTTAATCATTTTGCCATTAAGCTTTATTGATGTGAAAATGTCTGTAAAGTTAAAGAAAAAAAGTGGAAAGGGAAAAGATTCATCTGTCTGGACTGTTACCAGGTTGTGATTAGTGAGGAAAAAGTTGCATTTAGGGAAAGAAACAGTTTGCTGTAACCAAAAAAAAAAAAAAAAAAAAATCCATGCACAGAGTAAGAAAGAAAAGAATGACGGCAATTAGAGTAATTTAATGATTCAATATAAATCCATCCCGCAGATACAAACTCTTGGTTGTAGAAAACTATGCTAGAAAACATCATTACAAGCCCTGGCAGACAATAAGATTAGGATGGATAGTTCATGCAACAGTATTGGTAAGGTGGAGAAACTGAGCAATAAATATTGGCTTCCCTTGTTGAGACTGTTTTCTGTTCCAGGGTATATGGAGATAATGAGAATGTAAAAAAAAAAACCAACAAAGTGAGAAATAAAAGCCTCTCTTCCAGAGGTAAAGTTGGGCTTTGCGTAATAAATATCCAAAAGAGAAGAACTTTTTACTGTTAGTCTGTGAAACTACCAGGACATGAATGGTAATTAGGAAACAGATGGCATGGAAGTGAGTGAGACATCCTTGGAGTGACAGAATAGTTAAGTCCAAGGAGACTATGAGAGAGAGTTTGTGTAAACCATGAGGTCTGGGAAATGCTTTCTAGATGTTTACTTGAACATCTTTAATATGCATCAATGGTCCGATTCATCCTTCACCTCTGACTATTGATTTTCATAATAAACATTCAAGCTTTTTGATGTTTTATTCTTTAGGGTTTTGACAACATAGCTAGAATAACAAATATGAGTTGTTTCAGTGGATATTTTTAATGCTTGAGATCAATTTCGATGTCTCATTTAAAATTAGGTTTACGTTTAGACTTGTTTAACAATCTTTAAATCCTTCTCTTTCTACCTCACGGTTATGCACTACTTCCTATTGATCTGTTACATTAACATTTATGTGATATTCTTTCAAATCTGTAGCTGTAGCGTAATAAATGTTACAAATTTGAGAGGATTTTAAACCTTTGCTCCGTGCTGCATGTGTTGAAAAGCTTACCATCGGATTCAGGCAGCCGTGATAAACAGTAGTACTCCTTGTGTGTGATGAGGTTCGGGAGGCCTCTGAACAGACTGCGACACAGTTTACACTCGAAGATGGTGTCTACCTCCCTCAGAAGCATAGTTCTGAGCTGACTGGTGCCTGCAAGTAAAGGTGAGCAGATGGATTAACTCTAACAGCATTGTTCTGTAACTCATTCCCTCACTTTGAGTACACAAGTATATCAACCATTGGCGTTTTTGATTCTCAAATAGTCTAGATATCTATAACTTTATTAATTATATTTTTCCAGGAAAGGAGCAGGATTTAAACTTATCTTTAACTGGCCATCACAGTGTCTTTAGAGACATGACTAATCAGTTCCAAGGACATTTAGGGCAGGTTAGATCCACCAAATAATCAGAAACTCAAACAAAAAAACACCTATGAGTCTGTAACATTGTTGACCTCTAACTCAAACATCTAAAATTAATTAAGGCTATGCTTTTAAGTATTTAGCCTCAAAATTAGGTCAAACAATACAGAGGTTTTAATATTGATTGTACAGTGCAATAATATTCTTATGCGAACACTTCTGCTTACATTTTTAGATTTCTTTTCCAAACCCAGTGGTCAGGTGGTAAATAATACTTTTTTTTGTATTTATATGAAGCAAAAGAAATCAAACCGTCCTACTTCTAACTAATTTCTATTTCAGGTTCTCTTTGTTTTAAAGTGTTTAATTTGCATAAAAAATAGCTCTTTTCACATTTTTCTATCACAAGCATCGGCTGGCTGATTGAAGAGGTGACTTTAATCAAATCAGACTAAACTTGAGTACTCAGCAAAGTTAAATGTCACATTTCACAGTAGAAAGTGCAGTCGAGTCTGAAAAAAATGTCCCTCAGGGTGTTTAACTGTAAATCTAGATACAGATGGCGTACATAGAAATATACATAGTTTAGCTAAATTGCAAAGTAAAACACTTTATTTTAACCAATAACAGTTTTTCATTTGTTTAGATTATGCTGAGTAGCAGAATGTTTGCCTGCTTTGACTGCAAAGGATAAACAGACTGGACCTATATTACCATCCTGCCTAACAGGAGACTTGTTATCATGCGAACTACTAAATGGGGTCAAGAAAATTAACAGCAACAGTGTGACATATTGCCCCGTTTTAGACACACTTACCTACAGTTACTATGGATATTAATAGAACATTTGACCTTAACACTTAATGCAAATCAAACAATTAGATTTTCTCTACCTGTTTGCTCAGGGTTTCCTCTTAAGTTGGCTATATGGTCTTGATTTGCCTTCTCCACTTAATATTCAGTGATTTGGCCATAAATATGAGCCCATTTTTATGCCACCAGTGAATGGTCACGTGTGCGTATCTCCTCCTGCTTTTCTATTATTGATCACAAATGTTTAGGCTACATTTCTTGGCTACATAGTTTGTGGAAGATTATTTAAAGCCAGGAAATTGGTAAAAAAAAAAAAAAAAGTACTATGAGATTGGCAGCTGTTTGGAATTAAAAGATTTTTAGCAGAAACCACAGGTTCTAGTGAGGATGCTGTTACTTTCAGTTAGCTATTTTTAGTACTGTGAGTGTGTTTTAAAAAGAAGTCTGAGGATGCTGAGTTGTGAGACGCTATTTAAAAGTATGTTCCATTAAATGTTGTTACTTGTCTAAGCTTTATTCAGGCTGCAAGAGGACTTTCAGGAGGTAACAGGAAGGCTAAGCAAGCAACAGCAAAGCGTCTTGATTAAGAAATAATTTAAACTTTGTTAACAGGACAACTAGTTGTCTGCTTTGTAAGATGGTTTGGGGAGAAACAGCTGTCACTGAACATGAAAAAGGAGAAAGGGAAGGTGGTTAACTTCAGGAGAAACGACTCTGGACTGTCCCATGATTGCTGATACTGTCTACAGGAACTATCTTTACTTCCTTTAGAGGCTTGGGTCCTTCAATCTCTGCAACACAATGCTACAGGTCTGTTGTCAGTCTGTTGTGGTGAGTACTGTCTTCTTTGCCTTGGAAGCATGTGGGGCAGGCATCAAAACAAAGACAGAGCCTATTGGTTCTAAGCTTGCCACCTTGGAGGAGGTGATGGAGGACAGGATGCTGGTCAAGGACAACCCCTTCTACAAAACACTGGACAAACTGAAGAGCAGCTTCAGCAACCGATTCATTCAACCCTGCTGCTTTTACAAATTATACAGGAAATCAATCCCCCTCGACTGCAAGCAGACTTTACAATTTTACAAGCTCTGTCAGAGCCACCATAAGAGAAAACTAAAAAGAACAGTGGCACTAAATCTTTACCAAACACCTTCTACATTGTGCATTAATTATTTTTTATGTTTATTGTTATTGCTATTATGATTACTTTTGCATTTATCATTTATGGCTGTTATCATTTATTGCTGTTGTTTACTATACAATTATAAAATTCATATACATATGGTTATTAACAATAAGATAACTATGATTGTATCTGTATCATCATCTCCACCTCAATGACTGCCCCTTTTGTACCCACTTATCTTGTGTTTGAGTGTATTTCATCTTTTCTTACTACGTTATTTTATTTTGAAATTTTATTTGTATTGTTTTCTGGTATTGAATTACAAAAAACAACTACAAAAAATGAGTATAAGTAAAAAATATTTATTTTCCTACTAAAAAGTATTTTTAAATTTGAAATTAATTAACTGCGATGTGGACCTAATTTCCCTCCTGCTAGCCAACAAGCTATCTTGAAGAATGTTGTTTAAACCAGTGGCATGTTAATTGTTAATAAAAGAAATTCAAGTGAATTTTAGAAAACATGTTTATTCTTTTCATCTTTGGTTAAAATATATAAGTGAAATCCTTCTCTACTGTCACTCCTCTAACAAGCATCAGTTAGTTAAGTTAGAAACGATAAGCATATCTTAAGTAAATGTTCTGAAATAAACTAAATCTGAATCTCCTTAAGTGCTGTAAGTAATGCAGGTTAAAAGACCAGCATTACAAAAGTCAGAAAAAAACAAACAAAGCCAAAAATTATGCAGAATAAAAAATAATAAGTAATTGCCATTTAATACAATTATAAGAAAAAGTATTTAAAAAGTAGTAATCCAAAACCTCAGCTACATCCAATCCATAGAACAGCAAAAATAAGGAGAGAAAATTGATGGAAATAATAATAAAAGCTAGAGGAAGAAGTTAATAAAAGGAGTAGGAAGCAACAAGAAAACACAGATGCATACCAGATCGGAAACATTCAATTATCTGCTGAATCCCCGACTTGGAGGTCTGCAGAGGCTGCTGGAGCAGCGGAGGATCACCAGGCTCCACACAGAAACCTAGACAGAGAGAAAGAGAGACTCAGTATTATATCAAAGCCAGACCCTAATTGTATAAGAGCACGACCATCTTTGAAAACTATAGCATCACATGAGAACATCGTATAGCTGCTATGAAACAAGACAAATTGTAGTGTTAAAAGAGCAAACACAGAATGAGATCTGAACAGGACAGTTATTCATTCTGACCTCATTACCTTCTATCACACCAACATGTTTTTCTCAAACACAGACAGACATAAAGGCAAAGCAAGGCATCTTTCTTCTTTTTAAGCTCTGTAGCCCAATAGAGGACAAATGGCGTGCATGAAAAAACCCAGGAAATTCACAAAGGTTACAGACTCTTAGGCATAATGAAAATTTATTGAGAAAAATTTATATATAAAACATTTTCTGTCCCTTTTAATTTTAGATAAACTAGAGAAGTTAGTGGATTATAATCACAACAGAGTAAATGGGCAAGTAGGAACAAACAATCCTGATGAAAAGTGACCATTTGCAATTTAAAATTTAAATCTCCAAAACTAACACTCAAAAAAATGTATAATTGTGATTTTACTTTAACTTAATAATCTAAGTTTCAGCATTTTTGCTTTTTAAACATTTTATACAAAACCAATTTCTACCTGCTCAAAAAAAAAAAAAAGGAATATACTGGAAGCTTTTTTAGAAACTCATTTTCACAGCAATAGTTTCCTTGAGCATCCCATGTGTTTTCAGCCAACATAAGTTTAAGATAGAGGCAGCCTAAGGCATTGCAGCGTCTTAAATCATAAGAGCAATGAGCCGAGTCTTTTAGGTTAATCGATCTCAATAACATGGGTCATGATGTCACCTACGTCTCTAACATGAATAAAAACATTGGAAATGACTGAAATCAATTGTGACCAGTGCACAAAGTAATCTTAAAGGTTTTTACATTCTCCATCTAAAAAAGGAGACATGCAGACACTGCTAATCAGTTTTTAGGTTAATATTTTTTGCCTGATACACCCATGAAGATTTATACAACAGCAGAAAGCTGGGATGAGGCCGGTGCTTCTGAAGTACGTATGACACAGTCAAAAAGGTTAAAAGTGTGTCCGCCTCTATCAGTCGGCCCTCATGACCACTCATCTCATCTCATTCATGATGACAGTGAGTCAAACCGGCATCACTCGATCCATTTCACATGTGCGTCAGCTATGAGGTGAGACACAGGGATAGAAAACTGTGGATACTGAAGCAAGAAACATGATAGAACCGTGGGGGACGACTGAAAAAGGTAATGGGGATTAAAAAAACTAATGCCTGGAAAGGGCTATTGTCTTTATTACCATCCCCCATGCCTCTGCTTCCATGTTGCTATAGTCCCAGCAGCACAGGTCACTGAACCTCTACAACCCCTGACCTCCAGAACTGAATGTGGAGGAAAGCCAAAGATCAACAGCAGTCCTGATTACTGTAAGGGCTAAAAGAGCACACTTAGAAACCAACAAAGCATTAGAACGGACCTTGTTAGATGGTTAAATTCATCTCCAGGTATCATAATTGGAATTTAGACTGCAAAAAAATTTATGAAAAAAATAACTTCGCAAAGGAAGCGTATTTAAATGTTTGGATAACCTGGGCCTACTTGTAATGCACATCATGGTGCTGGAAGCCAAAAACAGCCTCAGTCAATTTCTCAGTGAGAACAAATCATTCAGCTTTATTTTGAGCAGCTATAGTCGGTGCTCTCGCAGTGAAGCAACACGGGGGGGGGTTGACAGACAGCCTTAGCCTGAAGGTGAATTAATCAAAGCGGTAAGAGGTGCAGGATAAAAAGAAAACACCTGTGTTCTGACCATGGCCGTTGGCATCGGTGGGCTGATCATTCTCCTCCGTCTGACAGCTCTGGTCCCTGGTCCCTGTAGGGGTGTTCCTGTGTGGTTCAAGCAGCAGAGGGGGAATGGGCTTCCACAATGGCTTGGCTTGGGCAGCGCTATCGCTCCTTTCCTGGGCCTCCGCTGGACTTTCCTTGTGGTCCCAATTTTCGGACAAGTTTCCCTCTGGAGAAGTATTTTGAATAAGGGTTTGACCTTCTTCCTTGGACCGCTCCTGTGGGGGATCCTGAGTGTCCAAGTTAAGTTCTTCCATATCTGTTTGACCACCACCCTAGAAACCAAGCACAGAAATGAAAAAAAAATAAATAACTACATGTAAACATATATATATATATATATATATATATATACACACTGAAAAAAGAACTAAAATTCCACCAAAAATCAACATAATCAAAGTTATCATTCAAACAATGTGAAGAATTGCTTAATATCAAAGCAATTGTATAAGTATGTCTATCAGCTTCTCACATCTAGGAAGGACTTTTATTTTTTTCGACAGTAGGCTGACAAGAAAGGGGGTATGAGAGAGGGGGAAAGACATGCAGCAAAGGACCTCAATTCTGATTTGAACCCTGGTCGGCCACGTCGAGGACTAAGGCCCCGCATATTGGTCGTGTTTTAAAATAAAACAAAGTTAAACATAGAGAATCTGTTCATTACTGCACCCCATAATATTAAGTTGCCACAGTCATGTTCAATAGTGGGGGATGGAGTTTTTAGACAAAGGAAGGGGAGATGAACACTTCAAAAGGTCAAAATAACAGGACTTTCGGTTTAACTACTTCAGACAGAATTAATAATAAATAGATACTTCTGTGACAGAATAAAACAAAAAAAATAAAATTAAATAAAATGTGGCCAAAAATGTGGTATCTACTTTACAGAGAGTTTTAACCTTAATAAGGCGGCATAAAGAAAGAGCAAAAATGTTTACTTCAATTGTCCCCCCATTCAGGTTTCCTAAACATTTCTATAAAAAAAAAAAAAAAACATTCAATTTACCATAAATCATTTTTTGAAAACGTGAAAGTCCTTGAAAATACTGTCCTCTCTGTGTAATTAGATCAGTTAACTCTGAATAAAAAAGTCAGAATTTAAATATCTTAAAAAGGGTTAGTACTGTGATTTTTAATACATTAATCATGCTTGTAAAGATAAAAAACTGTTACAATTTAAACCATAATTGATCTGTGTACTAGTAGCATGTAAATCATATAAAGAATAAAAATAAATCTGTACGTTTTTCTTTTCATTACTGGCACATTTCCTTATTTCTTAAGAGTCAAACATAAAGGATGCAAAAAGATCTTTTTTTTTTTATCTGCAATAATTGAGTATACTTTAAACATTTTCAGATATTTTTTTTTTTTTTTTATACGTCTAACAAATGCTAGATGGAACTTTTGTACCTTTCCAGTCTTTAGGACTTTTTCCTGATAAATAAATGCCCGTTATTGGTGACATTTTCACTCAGAACATTTAAGTGGCCTTCAAGTTCTCTGAAGATCTGGACTATTTGTGGACCGTTATCTATGGCAATCACGTCCACTCTTCAGCAGATAAGTGACTCCAGTCCAGCTTCTCGGTTCTTCCATGTGTGCTGCTGTGTTTGTTAACCAGACCTTCCTTCTCCTCCAGTCCATAATCTTTTTTTCTTTCCCACAAACCAATTTATTCTCATTTTTGTCCGTCTAGCCAACTGTGTGTGTTTCTGCTGCCCTTGGAGATGGATAAATGAGTTCACATTAAGTGCATTACAGTGCATCACCACAAGACACAAGACCCTTGGGCTCCTGGATCACCCTATAGGTGAAAACAAACACATGCATGACACAGCATGAGACACATAAAGCCAGCCATGAAAACCACACAAAAATACAACAAACCCCCCCCCCCCCCCCCCCCCCCCCCCCCAAAAAACATTTAGTATAAAATTATTACAGAAGAACTAGCTGTGAATTTCTGCATAATTCTTACTAAAATAATACTGAGCAAATAATGAATCATCAACCTCGAGGGTGTGACTTATGCTTTTAAACATGACTAATTTCCCTATGATTTCAGATATGAAGTTCTGATTAACAGCTCAGGTGGGAGTCTGTTCACAGGGCAGCCATTAGTCCATAAATCTGGTCTGTTAAAAGAAAGCAGCGATAAGTTCAATTTGAAGTTTGTTAAAAATTTTCTAATTAGAAGGAACCAAAACTGAATGCTTTACAGACGATGTAGAAAGCTGTCCTACACATCAGGTAGGACTTTATATTAAAGAGCAGTCATTCATAACAATGACCTAGTCAAAGTACAGACATGAATCAAATTGAGAATCTAAGGGAATACTTTAAAACCATCTACAGACTCTAGTTCCCTCTGTCTAAAGAGGAGAGATGTATCAGCCAAGGTATTGGGGGGACTCACTACTGGTGAAAGCCACATTTATCAGGTCTGGCTTGTAAATTGTTCAATAACTCTGAATATGAGCTACCAGATGGATGCATTAGTGAAAGAAGAAAGATTTCTGTTTAAACTTTGTATGCAAACAGAGTGAAGTGGTGGTGTAGAGATTTGTGAAATCCTAATATGAGACTGGGCCCCTTTAATATTGTCAGACACTGAAGAATGAACTAAAATGCACTTGCTAACGTTTGGTCATTAAGTAAGATCACAAATCTTTGTCAACATCCCTAAAATATTTACCAAGCTAAAGAGGTGGAATAAAACCTTTGCTCCATCAATCATCCTGATGCCAATCTGATTTAAGTACTCCGCTCAAGGCAGAGAGACATTATGCCTAAAAGATATCAAGGACTATAGAGAACTTTTATAAAAACATTACATGGCGTTCTACTTACATTTAAAACTGATCGATTGCTTTGGTTACTTCGACTATGACAGTTTTATTTTCCCTATGTTATTGTATGTGTTTCTTAAAACCAATAAAAAAAATCAGGACCAGAATTGTAACCGTTATCACTCAGAGCTGACCAGTTTCATGACTGGATAAACATTTCTCCTTCCTCTGAGACGAGGCGGTCAGACAGAGCAGTAACATAAGAGTGTTTATCTTCCAGTACCTGTCTGCGGAGGCAGTGAGACGTCTTCCTTCCAGATGATTTCGGGGCCTTCGCCATCTTCCCAAGACTGGCCTGGTGTGGGACCCGTCCACTAGCAGCTTACGTCTGAAACTGCAACAACAGTTTACATCAGACCAGTGAAACAGTGAATCAGACACCACTTCAACAGAAGATGTCAAAGCATAGCTTTGTTTTTAGGCTTGTTTTATTCTTTATATTCATAATGTGCAAACTATTAACAAATGCAAATCATACGTGTTAAAGACACTGTATATAACATAACATTAACTTTAGAAAAAAAACCTCCTCGGTTAACTCTGTAAATCATTTTCAACACAATAAATTTCACTGTATTGTTAACAAGACTCAGAAACTGGAACTTAGAGCAGGTTATATAATTATATATCTGGTGACTGTAGAAATTTTTAACACTTGGCCATGCAAATCAGTGACAAAAATCTACGTGAAATCCATTAGTTTTCTGATCAGTAAAAGCCTCATTCATGAGTGCCATTAGGTCATCCAAATACAAATCCTTTGTTGTGTTGAAGTACTCACTGCTTCAAAAAGACTAATTCATTTATCTGAAGTATCACTAAAGTGCTTTGAAAAGTGAATTTTTGAGGAATTAAAA
The DNA here is from genome assembly GCF_016077235.1 of Cyprinodon tularosa. Lineage (NCBI taxonomy): Eukaryota > Metazoa > Chordata > Actinopteri > Cyprinodontiformes > Cyprinodontidae > Cyprinodon > Cyprinodon tularosa. Next base: position 499,547 of record NW_024039587.1, read on the forward strand.
AAGGCATGAAGAGTTTTTCATTGAAAGGAAACAATTTTCTATTGAGAGATATCAATAAGGCTTTCCTTGGATGTCAGTTAATAACGTGAATTATATCAAAGTTACTCAGTTTTATCAATTTTAGAGAGTTAAAATCTGTGGTAGAATCCCAATTCTAACTAGACTGATGCAACCAACCACTTAAGTTGGGAAAAAATGTTTCTTAACATTACAATAAATTATTTTAAATTGATCCAAATCTGAGGTTTTTCTTTCTAAAATATTGAGCTGGATAATACTCTTTAATATTTTAATGGATTTTGCAGATAAAGTTGAAATGTTATCTTATGGTGCACACTACATGCGAAGATGCTAAAAAAAACTTAAAGTAGTCAATCAGTAAAAAGTAAAGGCAAAATTGTGATTTTTATTAATATTTTCTTTGTAGAGGTCAGTAGAAAACTAGTGAAATGATGTTATCGTTTCTGCTGCATTTTTGCAACATATACATTTGTTTGTTTTTGCACTGCTCTTACTTCCACATCAATGTCTTTTGCACCATGTTTTTCTCCCACACCGTTTACATTGAATCAGTTTTGCACTTTATAAAATGGAAATGTTCTTTTTCACTGCTAAGCTCATTCTCTGTCTGAAAGCTGTATAAAACTAATTATGGTTTTGTATACAGTCTGTTGATACAAAGTGACAATAAAGTTCTCTTAGTTTAAAAGGTTACATTTTCAGTCACTTTGGAAAATAGAAAATGTATTTTGCTTTTAGTTCCTAAAATTAAATCATAACCAGCTAGAATAAGCAAAACGCAACCTTTCGGATCCATTGAATAGATGTAACCTACTTAAGGTTTTTCTTCTCTTAAAATCTACTTAAATTCTGTGAATAAAGAAGTAAATGAAACAGATATTCATTAGAGCTCATTTTTTATAAACAAATACATTTTTGTCAAAGCATGAGGAAAAAAAATATTAACCTAACATTTTGCTGTCCTCTAGTGGCCATTATTGATATAATCTGAACTCCTGTGTACCTGTATTGTACCAACTTGCTATTTATACCTGTAGTGGTTTAGAAATAACGCTGTTTTTCTAAAGCCTACTATTTATCAGTAGGAAAGCATTTTCCAAACAATGAAATAATTTCAACCTCAGCACTATTTGTTATTACAATTAGAGCATATCCTTTTCTGCAACTCTTTGCAGCTTAACAAGCATTTTAGTGAAAGTGACTCTAATAGCATTCAAATAAAAACAAACAAATGTATACTTTAGGAAAAAGCAGATTTATGATGTTTGGATGTAATTTTCTGTAACTTCCAGTCAGGCAGGAAAATAGAATGAACACAACTTCTTGTCACAGAACTACACGTCTAAAAGAAATTGATAAAAGAAAAATGCTGATTTTCTATTATTGATGCTAGAGTGTTAAAAATAAAGTAATATATAAATTAAGTGCTAGAAAATAGCTATTAAACTGAAAAGAAATACTGAGAAAATCAAAGAGAAATTGTTTTAGGTTTAAACATTTGCAGTCAATATCTAAAGTTAAGCTAGATAAAAAGCTTCTCTCTGTGAAATCAATGCCTGACATTCCCCCTCTTTATGACACCTGCAGTTTCCTGATAGTCCAGCAGAGGGCAACAAATGTACCCATTAAATGTTTTGGTATTTCCAAACTTTTTTCTGTCCTGAACAGTAAGAGCTTGTGATTACAGGACAGCAAGCAGTTTGAGACATTCACAGTATTAACTCTAACGAGACAACTGTAACAGAAAATACTGAAATTTATGAAAGGATCGACAAAAGAAAACAACAGTAACAAAACCTCTGTGTACATTTACAAGCACAGGGTCATACAGGAAAGTATGCAACAGGAAATTAAACCGAATAGTTCCCATAGTAACAGTTGTTTAAACTATCATATAGTTACACTACTATGGGACAATAATTCAAGAGCTTTTTTTTGTTTAAAGGGAGTTAAATCTACTAATAATGCAAAGCAGGTCACTTTAGTTTCACAACTTGTATCTGAAGTGGATTTTTTTATCTAAATATTATCTTTGACAAAAATCAAGATAAAGACATTTATTTTCATTCATGGTCTAGACTGCAGGAAACTTGTGAATCCTTATGTTTGGTGCTGATGATACAGCAAATCACTGCAAGGCAATAAACAGCAGAGGACACTTGAAATGATGGAGCTCTGACTTAACAGCAACTAAGAAAGAAACAAGGAAATGTCACTCTGTCAGAGGTAAAAGAAAAAAAATGTTAGAGACTGCTTGCTGATATTATATATATCAAGCATTCTATATGCATAAATCTACAGTATGCGGTGGTGCATGTAAAGAACAAATTCTATCAAAAAAAAGAAAAACAAAGATGCAACAGGTGAAGTATGCGATCACCTCAACTGTGCTAGAAAAAGAACCTAGTTGAAGTTATTGAAACATTTCCAAAAGCAATTATAAAACATTTTCAAAGTGCCACATGAAAGTTGAATTCTTTTTATATTTAAAGTTTGATTTAATTTTTTTTAACATGTATACATATTTAGGGTGATAAGAGTGGGTCAGTTTTTCATAGAATTTTCTTTTGTCCAAAAGCGCTTCAAACACCATGTTCTCTTCCATTAAAAAAAAAATAAATGAACACAAGAATACGCATTGTTTTTATCAAATTACAACTAATATTGCCAACTTTCATTCAACTTATTCTGTCTTAGGTCATAATTCTTATTACTGTGGGCTAGAATGTGATTCAGAATCTAGTTGTAACTGTGGAGTGAAAAGCCAGAGAAGACGAAGCACTAATTACAGACTGAATAGTGTAGATCGGTAAGCCAGATCAACACTTAACTTGGAGTTAAATTAGAGCGAGGATAATTGCAAGTGTCACCCTCAAGAGGAACATTTGTGAAGAACTGACATCAATATATCAAACTGCAGATGTGCAGATATTATGTTAACAAAGCAACACAGCAAAGTAGCTATTATAAGAAATAAAGTTCACTGTGAGGACATCTTACTAACCGCCTCAACTTATTCTTTAGCACTGAGCCTGATGTTCTTGTTTAAATCCCATGGCTATGTTTTGTTACTAAAAACCTTTGGGATCTCATTGCTGTAAAGCAGCTCCCTGCTCTCTGAAACAGTAAATTAACTAAATCATAGACATTTTTTTACTTGTACTGACCTCTCAAAGGACAATACACTATAGCCACATTCATCAAATCACACCCACATATTCACAGACAATCATAAATCCAAACAAAGATAAGTAGGCAAATAGGCAGATCAACATTTTGACCTGGGGCAAAACAACTACCGGCAGCAGGAATCCAACCCTCAACCTTCAGATTGCAAGACAACTGTGTTACCCAGTTCCTGCAGTCACAAAGCTCATCTCTTTGAAAGAAGCAATCTACTAATCATCATTTCCACTTTCCTGTACCAGCTCTTTACTTTTCAAACTTCTTATTTTTGCAATATAATTTTTCCTTCATCAGATTCCCAAATTTTTATCTTGTGTAACACATTGATTAGTTTAAAGAAGTTAGTGGCAGCCAGCTAGTAACAAGTCCCCTACACGTTCCCTTGTTTTCAAGACAAATTTGATTCTTAAAAATGATCAAGTCATAAAAAAAAAATCATCCCCTTAATAAGGAAACTACATTTCTCCAGATTGGTGGTTTTTTAATAAGTCTGAACATGTTGACGACTGACTAAAGGTCCTAGCTTTCACCTAATGCATGCTGGAATACACTCCTTCCCTTTCATCCAGTTGCTTTTGGAAATGCATTTAGATGAGTGTTTTCAGCCTAATGAAAATCCCAGTGCATTAGGGAACATCTTGGTTAAACTGAGTTTTGAGCCACACTAAATGTGTAGTACTACCTGCATTCATAACATCAGTAAACAGTATTAGATTTATCTTGGGATCCTGAGTCTGATTTAGATGTACAGCAGCATCCAGAAGGTTGCAAATGCCAAGCAAAGACCACTAGGAGCTAATTACTTTGCTGAGAGGTATTTCATTAAAAAGTCTGACAAGCTGTTGGAAACTACCCCTCTACCCCCCCAACCCAGAGTCAACCATCTCAACACGAACAACACGGCAAGAGATGACTTATTTAAGGGCATTGATGAACCAGAAAGATTTAAAACAGATTTAGCCGCACATTCACCAATAATACACTAACACACATAACGCAAGGGACTCTACTATTTCCATGGCAACAAGACAGCCATAGTTATAAGTAGTGAGTCCTGTATGACTCAGGAAATAAAAGGATAGGTGTCCTGGGCTAAAACTAATAAGGAGTTTTTTGCTCAAAGAAACTAAAAATGTTATAATAATGGCATATTCCTCCCAAAGGAACAAAGGAAGGTCAAGTAATTTAAGTGGAATTAGATATAATAGACCTTTACAAATAACTACTGACTAAAAAAGTTCTACTAGTACAAATACTAACATAAAAGTTCAGATGATTAGCGGTAAAAAAAATAAAAATAAAAAAAAACCTGAATCAAATGAAACTTTTCTTTACCAATTCCGCTCAAGACAATTAAACAATTGCTGATCGGTGTAGCATTGGAAAGATGGCTCTTGCAGCAGAAAAAGATGAACTTAAAGATGGACATGGCTGCAATGGTGGATAAAACACAGATGTAAATTTTTTTTTTTTTTTTTATCTTTTTACAAATCAAATTCATATGCCATGGTTAAGGTGAGAAAATTTGTTGACAGTAAAAACATCATTAGTGCAATCCAGAAATCTAAACGTAATGCAGGAGGAGCAGGAGATCAGCCCAAACTTCCTGTCTGAACTTTAAAACCACCCATTCGGTGGTCACAGCAAACAAGTGGCAGAAGGAACTCTTAGGAGGAGACCTAAACTGAAACTTTCCACTTTCATGCCTTATATTGAACAAACCATTACAGTGGAACATAGTGATGGCAGCATCATGCTGTGGGAATACAACTCTTAGGCAGTTGTCATACTTTAAAGTTAAGTAATTGAGCTGTTGTAGCAATAGTCAAAGCATGCCAAGCAGCACTCACAATGATCAGAAACATATAGTGTGGAGGAGGAATTTCTAACTAAACCCGCTAATTTAAAATTGCAGGACAGCATATCTCTACACTGAGCCAAAGCCACAGTTGGTAGGGATAAGACTGAAGTTAAATACACAAGAAGAAAACCTTTTAGAGGCCGCGAATGATTTAAGGCTGTGGCTAATGTTCACCTCCCAGCAGGAACAGGACTAAACATCCATTGTTGGCTTCAATGTGAGGGTTTAGGCTAGGGGTCACCAATTAAAAATCAGCAGGGTCCGAATAAAGAAAATCAACCAGTAAACGTCTGGAGACATCATTTTTAATTATAATCTGTTACTTTAAACAGAAATCAACACTGAAATAAAATGTTTTTTATGCATCCATGATGCATAATATATATATATATATATATATATATATATATATATATATATATATATATATATATATATATAAAAAACATTTTTACATTTTAAATCTAAAGTGTTTTTTTGAAGTAGAGAACAACAATTGTTCAGTTTGGTATATAGACAATTTACTTACTCTCATATTTTATAAAAACACCTGAACTGATCATTTGTTTTTTTCTTTTTATGGCTTAATGAGAGCAGAGGGCTCTAGGCTGCCCTGCAAGGCTTTAACAAAGCAAAGTGACAAAGCAATTCTCAAGCCATTCCAGGCTCATTTGTGAGCTTATATATTCCCAAAAACTAAGACTGTTTAAATCATTGGATGCAAACTATTGGTACTTCAACATACCAGGAAGCAGATTTCTCATCTCTATCAAAATATTCATTTTACATTAAGAGGCTTAAAAGTTTCATCAAACCCAGACAAAACACCCAAGAGGACCTCTCACAACTTCAAAAGAAACTTCTCATCTCAGGCATGGATGAAGAGATGCTGAGTTTGGAAGCAGAGAACAAACGTAGTTCATACAAACCATGCGCGATCCGAATGATCCCCATCACAAAAATCCACAACAAAACAAAAATATTTGGGCAGAAAATGAACATATGCTGATGGTGGAGAGTTTTTAATGATGTCAAATTAAATTAAGCATTCATTTCCGCATGTTTTGCTCCTGAATTTAATAATAATATAGCGCATACTCTCCTTGAGCTCCAAGGAAGTCAGAGCGGAGCAAGACGGGAGGAACAGCAGAGGCTGTAGGCTTTGCTTTGCGTAGGAGGTCTGGAGCGCTACGGGGCGGAGCAGAGATGGAGGATGTGGGATTTCGGGTTTAGACACTGCCGTCGGACAACATGCGGTAATTTATAAAAGTTTGAGTCATGTTGGGTCCGGATTAGCCAGCAAGTGTGTCTGGATCCGGACCGTGGTCCACTAATCCGTGACCTCTTTTTTAGACCGTTGTGACAGCCCAGTCCAAACCTACGTAAATCTAAGTGGCAATCTGTGGAAAGACTTGATAGCATTCCATCCAATCTGATCGGTCTAGAGCTATGCAGCAAAGGAAATCAGGCAAAAGGACCCATGCTTCAATTGACTTGCATCTGTATGTAAACAAAAATGTACTTCTAATGAATAAAATAAGAATATGATGTATGCATATGTGAAAGACTTGGAAAACCAAGCATCCTTTCCAGTTTAAAATGATGCATTACATCAGTGGTCTCCAACCCTGGTCCTCAAGATCTACTGTCCTACAGATTTTAGATGCATCCCTGCTTCAACACAGCTGAATCAAATGAATGGCTTGAAAAGGTAATCAATCATTTGATTCAGCTGTGTTGAAGCAGGGATGCATCTAAAATCTGTAGGACAGTAGATCTTGAGGACCAGGGTTGGAGACCACTGCATTACATCATGTTGGACTGTCCCATTAAATATAGAATGGTGGTTATAATCCAAAATTATGAAAAAAAGAGTGGTATGAATACTTCTGTTAAGAACTTGGAAATTAAATGGGTTTCTACACCTTTCCAATAAACTAACTATAACACTATAACCAGCTCCCAGAGAGACCGACCATCTCACTATATGTATTATCTCACCGTTATGATTCATTTAATTCTAAATTTACACCACAACAGAGGCTACTCCACCAGCATCCAATATTTCACAAATACACCTAATATTAACTCCCATCTCCTGGGGTTTTGTTTGTCTGAGCCAGAAAATAAACGTACTGGTGTTCTGACCATTTTTAAGCAACTGTTGTTTTACAAGGCCAATCATCTGCTGTAGCTCCGAGCCAAGAGAGGACATTATCCAGAGAGGATGGGAAAGGCATCCGTGTCTTTGCTGTGCAGAAAATAAACGTCACCCAACAAACATATTTCATTTGAACTGTGTGCTTATGTTTACCTCAGCATATTAATGTATCAATAACAGTTAAACTGTTTGTTTGGTGTTAGAGCTAAAAGATGTGTGGCAGCAATCAGTGTCCTCTGATATTTATTTCCTGCGGCTGAGCAGAGGCAGCCTGACAGGACGATATGCTCTGACATGATGCTGACAGCTGGCAGACACACCAGCGATACCAGCTGGACACAGGACCATACAGACAGCGCCATAGCCAACTGGTACACATCCACAGGGCTTGGTATTACAAACGCTCTGCGCTCAGTCACTAAATGCTGCTGTTTAGGCATTATTCTTGTGATGTGATGGCAAGTTTACATCAGCAATGCAAATGTATTTGCTGCAAGTGCAGATAGGGATGATTTGATATATGGATACTTCTAGTAGTTATGTAAACATGTCTACTGTATATATCTTAAATTCACATACAATCTATAAGCAGCCTCATGTGTGAACAAAGATGCAATATGCCAAATATGATCACGTCGCCTACATGTAAAGTTTGAAGTGAAAGGTGACTTCCTGAGACTAAAAATAAAACACAGATGTGAAAGTGTTGTAAAAATGTAATAACTACAATCCAGGTGTGGTCAGATGTTTACATAACTTTTAAAGGCCACAAAAGTATTTCTAGCTTTTTTTTCTTCTAACAACTTTTCTGAATTGATTGTAAAAAAAAAAAAAGGTTACCTATGCACATTTTAAAAACTATTGTTGATTTGTTTTGATCTAAAATTACACAAATAGACATACATACATACATAAATATACATTTTATATATATATATATATATATATATATATATATATATATATATATATATATATATATATATATATAGAAATTGGAGAAATTGGTCTGTTTGGTATCACGGCCCGAATTAACTTCTAAACTGTGATCCAGTTTGTCTAGCTGCTGATTTAGGGTAATGTTAGAGAATCTTTAATCAATCCTGTTTTTTTTTTTTTTATTATTATTTAAGATAAGATGGACTTCATTGATCTCACAGTGGAAAAATTCACTTGTCACATCAGTTCAATAGTCAAAAAGAAGGTGCCAAAATGAGGAAAAGGTGTATGGTCTATAAACAGTATATACACTGTGTCCATATATATATATTAGGGGTGGAACAGTGCACAAAATCCACGGTTTGGTTCGGTTCGGTTCACAGTTTCGTGGTCACGGTTTTCGGTTCAGTATATGTTGATTGTTAAGAAAATCTATCATGTCTTGTATGGTCAGGTTAAAACTGAAAGACATGTTGGTCGTGGTGCTGTTAGCATAAACAACATGTGTTGCACAATGCTTGCACACTGTTGCACTTTTATCCACAACTTTCTTTCCGCCGTCATCGTAGGTCACTCTAAATGCAAAGTGGTCCCATACAGCAGACCTATAAAGTGCTGCTGGCGCGTCTTCCAACTCCTGTTCTTTCCCACTCGCCATACCCACACAATTCTCCACAACAACAGATGTTTTTCTGCTACAGCCAGCTTCGCTTCTTCTTCTTGTTTACTAGTGGTGGGTGGCTTTGGTTGCAGTACCGCCACCTTCTGCTCTAGAGTGTACACGCTTCGCCTATGAGAAAAAGGAGCAGCGCATGAACCGAACGCAACGCATGCGGTTCGAACCGGGACAGTCGAACCGGACGGTTCGGACGGGTTCATAAACCGTTCCATCCCTAATATATATATATATATATATATATATATATATATATATATATATATATATATATATATATATATATATAGATAGATAGATAGATAGATAGATAGATATATAATTATATATAGTCTCTTCTTTAATAGGATTATTGCATAGGTTACTGGACAATGTCTTAGGCTGTCTCAAAAGTAACCTACTAAAGCACATTAGTTGTTACTAAGGGCAAAAACTTGATACATCTTCTCTGAAAATTAAACTTTTCTCAAAAAGACATCCAACTTGTCTCTTTGAGCAGCTCAACATGTCTGCTTTGGTCAGCACCTTCCCAGTCTTATGTTGTCTTAAGACTTATTTCATGCTGGACCTCAGTGCTGCTGTCCCATCAACATTTTTTCTTTTTGTGTGAAGGTGACAGTTTAGTTTTAAGAAGTTGAATTGTGAACAATCATTAGTTGATCCAACTGGTTCCTAAACAGGTATTAAAGTGTTCTATAAAGAAGTAAAATGGGATACATTTAAGCACATTAACTTGAAAATTGCTTTAAATTTCTGAACTTGTCTTATAGCTGTTATATGAAACCAAACAAGTCCTTTAAAACAAAAAGTTTGTGGAAACTCAGAATATTTGTATCCAATTACTGTGTTTAATATTCAAGGTAAATTGAAATAAAACTAACCGCCTTGTGATCATTAGAGCCCCATCCCATAAAAAACGCATGCATCTAACTGGAGTCCATGCTAAAAGGTGTACACCAACTTATACTACCGAGTATCACTGGTCACATGATCCTCACATTTCTTTAACTTTCCGTTTTTATCTGATCAAAGTTCACTTTACTGAAAGAGATAGTCTCAAGAAAGTTCAAAGTCAGCTCTTTTGTTTTTACTTTTATCATATGATTAAGAAGAATATTGGGGATCTATCACATAAACAGACTTATGCTGGAACTTATCATGATAGTTGCATAAAAACTCCTGCAAAAATTGTTGAGGTGATTTACACTAAATCCAGCATAGAGCAACATAAAGAGATGCAGCAGCAGAGGATGTATGAGAGGAGCGCAGACACATTTAAATAAATATAGCCCTGGGATGTGCATAATGGGCATTTTCAGGCCAGGTGTGGATTCACAGTTCAGAAAAAAAAAAAAAAGAATTCACACCGAAAGAAATTAAACACAGATGCTGTATTTTAAGAATATCAAAAAGCAAAGAAAGCAGCAATAATTCATATCACTGTTCTGACAGCAGATTTGAGAAGAAGTTCTCTAACTTCTATCACTAGGAAGAAAAAAGTAGCCATTTTTGCAACAGAGTTTTAAGTTGTACCAAAAACTAAAATTCCCCTTCACCACCGACACAGTGGCATATCAGACCAGCTCGGCTGTTTAATTAGAGTGCAGGCTGAACAATTAGCTGACCTACAAACTGAGAGCCAGATGCTGATTTTCTATCTGCCTGGCTGAGTGGATCTTTCACCACATGCGCTTCTCTTTGCTTTGCAGACTAGTTCTGGGACCAGTAGGTTAACAGGCTTGTTGAATTACTTCACCCACACTTGGGCCTTACAAGCTGACTCAGTGACTGAACCCAATAATACATCATTAAACTGACTGAATCACACAATGACATCAGTGGACTGCTGCAAACCAAATACTGATGACTTAGAGACTTAAGCCAAGAAGAAGCAGGACGTCCTTGCTGCAATCAACTTAACTAAAGGGGGGAAAAAGGTCAGCTAATTCTAGCAAAAATATAAACAGTGCAAATAAAGTATCAGCATTACAAATTAAAAACATGTTGCTACTTATTACGTCACATGTCCAATTTCCTCTATCAAGCTAAATTGATTCTCTCTGTCATAGTTCAAGCTAAGAATCCTCCACCAAGAATGCAAGAGTACAGACTTCTCCCAATGGTATCATACTATATTTGCAAACTCCAATATATTTAGGAGATTTGATACAACAGACTTTCAGCAAATAATTGTGAATAAAAGGAAAATAATGCATTTTTAACAATGTTTACCATTAAAAATCTAAATAAATCTGAAAATGCATCATTATTCTGTTCAGTGAACAAGCCGTTTGGATAACTACTTTTTGTTGCAATTAAAGCTGCAAGTCTTTAAGTGTGCCTCCTCCAGCTCTGAATACTTAAAAGATATACTTGTTTGTTATTCTTCTTTTCAAAATAGTCCGACGTTAATAAGACATGAAGGTAGTGTCTATGACAGCAAAAACCTAGTCCTGCCACAGGTTTAGGCTTGGACTTTGAACTGTTCTAAGAAATAAACAACTTTGGATCTAAAACATTTAATTTTCAATCTAGCTGCTTCGGGATAAAAAGCCTTACTACCTCCTAATACTGGTTTTCTTCCAGGATTTGTAAGTATTTAGCTCCACCCATCTGATCAGCTTTGGTTGGATTCCTTGTCTATGGTGAGAAAAGCCATCCCCACAGCATGCTACTGCCACCACAATGTTTCACCATGGAGGTGATGTGTAGTGTTTCTTTTTCTCTGTTAAATATAGTCATTGGGGCAAAGTCAAAAAGTTCAACTTATCTTTTGTTTATAAACTTCTTCAACTTGTTTGAAGTGTCCTCTACATGGCTTGGAAACAGACCAAGTTTCTATAGGTTTAATCCAGATGTTTTGGTAAGTTTGGAAAAGTGAAACTCTCTTTCCACTCAATTATGATTTATAATTCAACCCTGCTTTAAACTTTCCTCAAGTTTATCCCTTGTTTTTTGTATTTATGACTATATCTGTTGAATAAAGTCATAACAACTGTAATTAAATAGAGATTATTTACATTACAGATGGATTTATTTGGAGACCTCTGCGGGGAGATGGTTGCACTGTATCTTGTTTAGGAGCTTAAAGGTTAAAATAGCTGGGTTAAATGCATGCCACACTTTTCAGATTTGATTTGCATAAAATCAGGCAACTTAATGCTAATTTCTGTTTCCATTAAACATTCAATAACATTAATTATGACTTAAGGCCATAACATGAATAAAGTTCAAGTTCAATAATTATATTCAGAGGATGCAAAGTGAGTTTCCTTCCCCACCAATTGTCACAACATATAGGTTTAAAGTTTAAGGTTATAAAGCTAGAAAAAAGATACAGCATAACTGTTACAACTATATATTAATGCATATGTCTGCATCTTGTTATTTGAAATCAGATTGCCATGTTTAAATAAACTTGCGTTGGAGAATTTCTAGATTTCCCACTTCCTTTTCGGTTCAGTTGTTCAAACCATGCGCAGTTCCCAAAAGCGCATCGACAACAAGTACAACCTTCCTGGATAAAAAGCGCCCCGTTCATTTTCACAGCAGAAACTTGTGGCACGTCGCGAATCAAACAAACATACAGGACATTTAAATGAAAAATGAGCGATCCAAGGTTCGAGTAATAAAACATCCATGTCATCTCTCTGGTAATAAAGGCTTTACGGTCATATAATCGCGATCATGTGGATCCAGCGTCTTCTTAGAGGCCACATGCACCGATCACAATGAGGGGAGAACAGGACAGATATGTGCTTCTCCTCTCCGACTGGCCTCCGTAGCAGGTTTAGTATCCGCTTACGCATCCCGACCAGAGCGATGGAAAGCCCAGCAAACCAGGATGATCTTCCGCGTTGATACGGAATCCCACGCCGGTGCACTGCCCTGGACTCGCGGCGCACTGGCGACCGCTCCTCGCGTCTATTGGTTCCCTTTTCAGATGGGGCAGCGTCAGCACACACAAACATTCTCCATTTGCAACTCCATCGCCCCCCATGGGCGTGAGAGGCCCGCGGGCTGTGACGCAAATGACACTGGGTGATTTGCAAATGACAGATCGGTTACAATTCCGCGCGATCCTTTCCGATTTCCCTCTTATTTGACGCAAACGTATCCATCCGATGATGGGGTTTCGGGCTAGTCAAGCGGCGATCAGGTTGCATAACTCTCAAAACTTAATAAAAATGTGCACGGGGGAGACGGGTTTCACCTGCGTTTGCAGCGCACTTCTGTGGCACAGGAGGAACTAAAGCAGAGCGGATGCACAGGCAAACCCAGTGGCCTCGCTGTGCTGGATGTGTGGTGGCCAGAGCGAGGACGCATACACGTAGCTGTCGGAGTGGGGACTTAGGGCTACATTCATAGGCCATAAAGGGCCCGCTTGAATACTATTGTGCTCTTTTATCCTAGAGTCCTCAACTATTTACAAAAGGCTGGCCAACAACGAGCCGAAAAGAGGAGAAAAAAAGAAACAGATCGCGTTGAAACGCTCCGCGGCGGTTACAGCAGCTGCCACCGTTTCTCTGCGCAAAGCAACACAATCATTGCGCAGCGCCTGGACTTCCCCATGCAGTTTAGAGAAAAAAAGTCTGCGATTCATCCAGGGGACTTTTTATTTCCACCTCATTCAGCATGTCCTCGTTTGGTTCAGCTGTAAAATCCAGAGCGCAGGGGCAGGTCGCCGTTTCTCATGGCACCCCCCCGAATATAACCCCCCCACGAAAATCTCCTTTTACACGCTTATATTGTTGCTGCTATTCCCAACAACAAAGGAGCAGCTTTATTTGATCACAGGAAAACGCCAAGGATATAATGCACCTTTTCAAGCCGTGTGAGAGAGAGGCCCCTCGGAACGATTGCAGCATGGCAGGGGAGTGCGGCGTAAAACCGAGCTAACCCGAGTGATTTACACACAAAGATCCGATGCGGATCCGCCACAAATACATCCATCAACGTCGTGGGGATGACGCTAAACCGTCCGAGGTCTTTTGGATGAGCCGTGAGTCGGTGCAAAACGCTGCGTTTTGCGGCTCCGTGCCACCTTTTCCAAGAAGCAGCTTGGCGCACAGGACCGGTGACCCTTCCATCTTTGCGCGTCCTTCCACGGAGCCAAAACGCGAAAATTTCCACCGTCCAGCGCTTTATTATCGAATAAAAGACGTCGAAGTACGCGATTTACGCCTTCGAGGAAGTGGGCGCTTCGTCGGTGTGCTGCTACAAGTCCCTGAAACTACTCCTCTGCCCGCCGCGGCCAAGCAGAAACAAGAGGGCGATGACGCCATTTTCTGCAAAAACAACCACGCTCGGGAAGCCAGAGCGAAGAGGATTTAACCCGCTCCGCAGCTCTCCATTCCCGCTGAAACGCTTCTAAAACAGCTCCTTACCTTGTAACGTAAAGGTGGGAAGCAGAATAAAGGGTTTTAGGTGGTAAACACCGCGGTTGTTGAGGCTCGGACTCCGGAGGTTGTGGATCTCGCCTCCCAGCGTCCCCGGTTCTCTCTGAACAAGTTCCTCTCCGAGCCGCTGTCTTTGTGCACCCAGAGGAGCCACTCGGTATGAAACCAGCCTCTGCGCAAAGGTGCACTCTCTGCGTCCGATTTCAGTAGGAAATTTCCGCTATTTCGGACCGAGGCTTCGAAAACAAGAGAAAAACGACGCATATAAATTCAAAAAAAGTTAAACCAACGGCCCCGCTTCAAACTACAGCCGCATTTGTTGGGCTGATTTGTCGCCCAAAACGCGCAACCTTTTGAGGACACACGTCTCTTCACTAAAGTTCACCATGGAAATGCAAAGTATGACAGGCGGTGCGAAACCTTTGATAACTTATTCCATCAAATAAAGCAATTAATGCCAAAAATGCAGTTAGATTTCAGGTTTTTACCAGACTTTGGGAATCAGAAACAGAAGTGATAATCACATAAAAGAGGCAGAAATATATATATCGCAAGTTTAAAACACGCAAAAGTAAAATTACTAAATTATAATAAATAAAGCCAATAAAAACAAAATATAAAGTGAACTATTTGAACTTTTCATTTTCTTTCAAATAGTTTCAGACTATAATATATTTCTGTATATTTAGTTATTGATGGATGGAAATTGGTTTGCGTTTGTAAAGTGGAGAGAAAATCACAGCTAAAAAAATAAATTAAAATGTAAAAAGTTTTCACCCTTAGCATAATACTGCTTCCACCATGCTTTCATGTGTTTTCAGAGGGGTGTTAGTTTCTGCCACAACATTAATCAAAGGGTCTCACATGTTTACTTTCTCCTACTTTTCTCTTTACTTATAGAAAACATGTATAAATATTGATTGCTTGTTACAAACAAGTATTAGTTGTACTGTCAACAGAAGTAGCTCTTGGTTTTTACAGCTTTTCTAGATGTATAGTCAACCTCTGTGCCTCTTCTTTGATTAATGTTCTTACTGTCCCGCCAGACAATTAAGAATTTCTCTTTTTAAATTCAGAATGATGGGCAGAGATAGTGAGAGACTTAAATATTTTTGTTCTGTCTTGGTTTTCTTTTATATATATATATATATATATATATATATATATATATATATATATATATATATATATATATATTTGAGGAAACAGGTCTTACATCAAGAAAATACAAAAATTTCATCATTTTCTCAATGGGCAAACTTTAAGTCAAACCAAATCTAAAGGCCATTACATATAACACACATGTATTGAATCGACAAAAATCTAAATAAACTCACAAAAACACAAACCTGTGCACAGATAAGGGGTGGGGGTATTATTCTGAAGGCAAGGTCTGAAGCGATTAACAATATTCCATAAAGGAATCCTATTTATTTTTTGAATATTTACTTGTTTCTTTTCATTGCAAAATGTATTTTCTCCATTTTAAGAAATGATAGAACATTGTGAAACCACTGAGATATTAAAGGTGCTTTAGGAGAAAGCTTAATTTTTTGTCTGGCATTAAAGGATGTAAAAGTCAATATTTGGTGTGAAAAGGATCTGTTAAGATAGACTTTACTGGGACACCAAAAATAACTAAATAAGGATTTATATCAATTTTAGTTTTGAAGGCTTTAGATAAAATATAAGGAAGTTGGTTCCAGAAATCATGAAGTGTCGGACACGAAAAGAACATGTGGCTCAGGTGACATGGGCTTGTATGACATCCATCACATTTACCTACTATCTCTGGGAACATTTCTGACAGGTGTGACTTAGAGTAATGGACTCTGTACAATACTTTAAATTTAAAGTTGAAACCGGTGTACTAAACCGAATAGCTGATACCGTCTTTTCCCATTGCTGATCCGTAATAGTTATTCCTAGTTCACATTCCCCAGATTGTTTTTAACCTTAGATGTTGTGCATGTATCCAAGTCCATAAGATGTTTATATTAGGGCTGCAACAACGAATCGACTTTTAAAAGCGTTGGCAACGAATTTCATCATCGATTAGTTGTGTCGCGCGATTAATGCGTCATCCGCCGCCGCCGTCATCACATCCACTTGACTAAAGCGGGGGAAGAAGAAAAAATACGGCAGAGCGAGCCAGCGCCGCAGGTGCAGTGTTGCCAACTCAGCGAATTTTCAGACCCCTCCAGCGACTATTTTTCAAAAAAGCGACAAGCGACAAATCTGGCGACTTTTTACGGTGTCACTGGCGGCTTTTGGAGACTCTTACGTGAAAGCGGGGGGCGCCTCCCCCCGCTCCCGCAGGAGTCCCTCTCAGCGCTGCAGTTGGAGCAGCAGGATGTTTACCCTCAGCGTCCAGACTGCAAATGAAGCAAATTGATCACAATAATTAAAGTAGCCTGCGCTTTGTAAAGTGAAAAAAGTCGTAACATGCAACTTTTGTCAAAACAAATTAACATGGCACGGAACCACCATGTTTGTTTGTTTTAAAGTGGGGAAACGTAACGTTAGTTTCTCAGGTAGCTCATCTGATGCTTTCCTTACCGTGTTAGTAGGTTACAGACAGTAATAAGGTTGGCTACTTATTTTACTTTTAATTTCATTTGAATTAGCTTAAGCAGCGTTAATATTTACTTTATAAATAAATTAACTTGCAAATTATGAGGGCAAGGCTTTTAAAGTTTAAATCTTCTGGCAAAGATAAAGTAAAGAAGATCCTGCAATTTATGGAAGTAAAGCATAAAATCCAGCAAGATCAGTAATATGTCAATTAATTATATGCCACATTCCCATGTAAATATCTGTCTTTGGAGGATGTGTTTTTTAGCACCCCTAGTTCTCTCATTTTTATTCCAAATACAATTTATAATTTGAATCACAGGGCTATTTTTATCTCTATGGTTAAGTATTTTCTCAAGTAGCAACTTTAACTGCTATACTTTCCTGTCTTAAAAGGCAGAACTCTTCTAGTCTAAAAAAAACCTCATTTGTTGAAATGGGGGGACCTATTGTTTGAACCCCTTAGGGGCTTTTAAAAAAAATGTCTTTTTTTGCACTTTATGAAACAAAGTACCCTATATTTTGTGGATGTACAGCTACATTTCTCATGTAAGTTTGCGTAGTTTTAACACAAACATTTATTTTTCATATTGCACCAGTACATTTAATGGGCAACCTGTACTTGTGTGCTTGTTTGTTCTGTCTAAAATGTTTATTTTGGAATAAAGAGGTTAATATAAAAAATATTTTTTGTCCGATTCATCGATTAATCGAAAAAATAATCGTCCGATTCATCGATTTTTAAAATAATCGTTAGTTGCAGCCCTAGTTTATATATAACCAATATAAATGACTTCTTATTAGATTTTAGTGATAACAATTCTTCCCTTGGTTGGGTGTTTGGAAGAGAAGGATAAGGTAAAAAAGGGAATATATACAGTCTTGTATCTGAAAGTTCAAAACAAGCGAGTAGCTGGAATATTGTTTTCAAATAAAAAAGCTTCAAAAAGTGCCATCTTTAAATAGATCCCTAACGATTCTAACACCCCTGTTTTTCCACAGTAAATAGGTAGCCTCAGCAAGACCAGGAGGAAAGAAATGTTTTTATTACTATACGCATTGTTATAGATACCGAAACAAATTTAAAGTGGTTTCTGTACTGTGACAGTGTGTGTAAAAGAGTGAATAGCATGACAGAGTTTGTTGTGAAACAAGCAAAGGTGATCGGAAGTGGACACAAGAGCCTTTGAAGATGAAGAAAACTACACCATAAAAATTTGACTGGAGCCAGTATGTCAATTTATGAATATGAGCTGACCTATAATAATAAAAAAAAAGTTGGGTAATGCAAGCCCGCCACTCAATGTAAGCCTCTGCACTGTCTAGTTTTTTTTTTTTTTGACTACTTTTGATTTCAACTTCTCAAAACTTGAATGACTTTCCCTGCACTTGACA
Organism: Cyprinodon tularosa; assembly: GCF_016077235.1. Taxonomy (NCBI): domain Eukaryota; kingdom Metazoa; phylum Chordata; class Actinopteri; order Cyprinodontiformes; family Cyprinodontidae; genus Cyprinodon; species Cyprinodon tularosa. Next base: position 517,759 of record NW_024039587.1, read on the forward strand.
TGATTTATGTGTGTTACCACTGGATATCTGTTTTCAATTAAATAAGTCAAAATAAAATGCTATAAACGTTTTTTGATAATGCAATTAGATGAAAACCACAAAATGAAAGTCTGAGAAACATTTTTGTACGACAGCTTAAAACTCACAGGCATCGGCTAAAAATAAAATAACTAATTAAAAAGTTGTAGATGAAAACAAGATATAAAAATTAAGAGCAAAAACCAGACCAATGACTCACCTAAATAATATAAGAGTTGCATAATATTAAAAATCAACACAGGGACAGAAAACAAGCACAGATAAACACACCATAGTAACAAAATTACACTCAAATAAGGGAAAAGGGCTTTGGTCTATTATAAACCTTTGCTCAAGTGTCTGTGATGTAACCTTAAGTTCCCCAAAGGGATGAATGAAAGATATGTAATTATTCGTAAAAAAGACTGATGTGTTTAAATAATCATTACAGCCATTTGGCTCTAGATATAAGACTCCAATCAGTACTGAAAACAAAAATACTGCATAAAACTAAAACTTTCCCAGCTGATATAGGGTGTTTTACTCTTTAATACACCAGTAATACAATACAGTAAAATAGATAGAGTAGGATAAAAGAACTAGACCATGTCTTATTGTGAAATGAAAAATAAAGGATTCAGAAAGAAATACACGATTCAAAAAGCAAAATTATATAATTATGCCAACAGGTCAAACATAATTAGATTCGATCGTGGTTTTTAGAGGATGATGTTCACATTATTTTAGTTTTTTTTGATAACCTAATCCCAGTCTGATGATATAATTTCTTGATTGTGATATATATATAATATATAATTTCCTTGATTTCACATGTTTGCTTTAACATTTTTTGAAATTAATCCTTCAACTCTACAGCATCTAAATGCCTCCACAGCTTTAGGTCAGTAAACACCAATGTTCATTTGATATTTGAGTCTTTATTATTTTCACAACTATGGCTTAGTCCATTAGTTATGCATATGGCCACAGTGAGGAAAATAAGTATTTGAACACCCTGCTCATTGTAGGTGCATGTCCACTGTGAGAGACATAATCTAAAAAAAAAAAAAAAGGAAAAACCAAAAAACAATATATGATTTTTTTTTTTACTATTTATTTGTATAATGCAGCTGCAAATAAGTATTTGAACACCTGAGATAATCAATGTTAATATTTGGTACAGTAGCCTTTGTTTGCAATTTCAGAGGTCAAACATTTCCTGTAGTTTTTCACCAGGTTTGCACAAAATGAAGGCAGGATTTTGGCCCACTCCTACAAACAGATCTACTCTAGATCATTCAGGTTTTTGGGCTGACACAGAGAAACACGGAGTCTGAGCTCCCTCCAAAGATTATCTATTGGGTTTAGGTCTGGAGACTTGCTAGGACACACCGGCACCTTGGTGTGATTCTTTCAGAGCCATTCCTTGGTTATCGTTCTGTTCCATTTTGGTTCTAAATGAACTTGAATAAATTCTACCTACTAAAAATAGAAAACTAATTGTTGTGGCCCATTTATGCTAAACTTTTTGTAATTTGTAATTTCTACCAGTCATGTTGGAAAACCCATCCACAACTCATCTTCAATGCTCTAACTGAGGAAAGGAGGTTGTTCCCCCCAAATCTCGCACACATGGTCCCTGGTCATCCTCTCCTTTATACAGTGCAGTCGCCCTGTCCCAATTGCAGAAAAACACCCCCAAAGCATGATGCTACCACCCCTATGCTTCACAGTAGGGATAGTGTTCTTGGGATGATCATTCAAATGGTCACTGGCAAACTAATAGCCTGGCATACACTGTATCATTTTTTGCCCTTTTCGGGCCGATTCTCCAGTCGTGAGAGAATTTTTCGATCGGGTCAACTTTCAGCCTCATTGTGCGTCATGTAGTGTACAGGGAGTAACGTGGGGCGATTAGCCTCTCACAACCACCTGATCAGGAATTGTAAGGTCGGGAGAAAATCAAACGTGTTAGAAGTTCAGTCAGACGTCGTAGGATCGCATCAGAGCGTCGGACCGCACAGTGTGAGAACATGCATCGTAAGCTGTGAACTTTTAAACCCAGCATCGTACAGTTTGAACTGTAGCTGCTTGCAAAAATTGAAAATATCGCACAGTGTATGCCCGGTGCTGGTTTAAACAGGGGAACGTTCCGTGCCATGTCTTGGTGTATTACCAACAGTAACCTTGGAAACAGTGGACCCAGCTCTTTTCAGGTCATTGACCAGCTCCTCGTGTGTAGTTCTGGGCTGACTTATCACCTTTCTTAGGATCAGTGAGACCCCAGGAGGTGAGCTTGCAAGGAGCCCCAGTCCTCGGGAGATTGACATTCATGTTTAGCTTCCTCAATTTTCTAATGATTGCTCCAGCAGTGCACCTTTTTTCACCAAACTGCTTGGAAATTTCCCAGTAGCCCTTTCCATCCTTTTGGAGGTAAACAATTTTACCTCTAGTTTCTCTGGACAGCTCTTTGGTCTTGGCTGTTAGTGGTTGTATTCTTACTGATTGTATGGGGTGGACAGGTGTCTTTATGCAGCTAACGACCTCCAACAGGTGCATCTAATTTAGGATAATAAATGAAGTGGAGGTGGACATTTTGAAGGCAAACTAACAGATGCTTGAGGGTCAGAATTCTAGCTGTTAGACAGCTGTTCAAATACTTATTTGCAGCTGTATCATACAAATAAATAGTTAAAATCATATATTGTAATTTCTGAATTTCAGACCTATCCATGTTTTCTAAGTGGGAGAACTTTCAAAATAGCAGGATGTTCAAACACTTAACATACATAACTACAACTCCAAAACTATTATACACACATATTAGAACATATTGCTTAAATTATCACTTTTCACGATATTGTAATATATTTCTAAATATTTTACAATATATTCCTATATATTTTGTTTCTTAAGAAATGTTATATCTCTTTCATAAGTTCCAAAAAGTGAAAGTAATACACTGATATTTAATATCATCTACCCATAACTATCAGCACTAGCTAAATATTTGCTGCCCCCACCAATATTTGGTTTGCCTTTCATGTACAATTGAAAAGTCATATGTGTTTTTTATTTAGCTTTTTACTATCTTATTTTTGTCTTTCTTATTTTAATAAAAGTGGATGTTTCCAAGCTAGCTTTGATGCTACAACTTAGCACGTTTCAACACTTTTTCTTCCTTTCTGATGGCTATTTCTGTTACAAATACAGTAATTTTGAAAATAATTTGAAAAGAATTTCAAATTATTATTAAAGAAACAACAACAAGCAACTGCTGGCAAAAGCGGTTGAAAAAAAAAAACACAAGAACTTTATGTTGATATAACAAATTCCTACCTTATTTGTAGACCTCATGAACTACGTCACTTGGTGCTTTGAAGAAGAGGAGTTGGGTGTTTTTGTCGCTTTTGTTTTTAAAAAACAGAAAAAACGGACATTTACACGATGTAAAAAAAATAATCGATAACTTATGAACAAGTTAATTAGTCTGGGAATAATCGAGAAGCCACAATAAATCGCTTTTGTTTGACTAAGCTAACTGATTGTATGACAGTTAGCAGCTGAGCTAATTAGCTCCACCTGTGCTAGCTATTTTACTTATAGAGAAACATGAATTTAAAGTGACAGTACTTTATTATTTTTTTATTTTACACTTTTTTTTTAAGTGGATGTTTCTAACATTTAATTGAAGAAAAAGCCACGTGGCAATCAATTAATTAACTCAAACATTAATCTGAAAACTATATTGATATTGAATAGCAATACACCGGTGGTGTCAAAAGTACACACATTTGTTACTTAAGTAGAAGTATAGATACTGCAGTTTAAAAAAGTTGAAGTATCAGCTTGAACTCTTTACTCAAGTAAAAGTGAAAAAGTATGTGCTCAACAAACTACTTAAAGTATAAAAGTATAAAGTAATCTTTAAAAAAAAAAAAAAAGCAGCCAGATGTCACTATATGAATTAAAAGCTTAATTTTTCGACTGTTTCCAAAAATTCTTTGCGATAGGGCCAAGGATGAGGGAGGTCTTGTTGGTCTCCATCACCCAATATGCTCTCGCCTGTGTTCGACCTTTCAGACATTTCAACATCTTTTTCTGAATCCGACATTGTAGCATGGCATAGACAATTCGCGTTTTTATATCCACATATTTATAAACATTAAACCAAAGCCAAGAGTAATGAGTAACGTTTGTATTAAAAATGCAAGGAATAGAAAGTACAGATACTTGTGAGAAAATGTAATGAGTAGAGGTCAGAAGTAGGAAGAAGAATAAGTAATGGAGTAAAGTATAGATACCTAAAAAGTGTACTTTAGTACAGGAATTAAGTATTTGTACTTCGTTACTTTACACCTCTGAAGTACACATATATTGCTATGTAGTAGATCACAGCAAACAGAAATAATTGTTTGGTGTGTTTTTTTCTTGATCTCACTTCCATTATCCTAGATCCTTGAGATGTTGAAAGAAGGAAAAAGCACCTGTTTCCAAACTGTCTTTTAAACTTTCAATACTAGGATCGTACCTTTGCCTTTTTTAAAGAAACATCCATCCATCCATCTTCTTTCGCTTATCCGGGGTTGGGTCACTGGGGTAGCAGCTTCAGTAGGGAGACCCAGACGTCGCTCTCCCCGGCCACTTGGGCCAGCTCCTCCGGGGGATCCCAAGACGGTTCCAGGCCAGCCAAGAAACATAGTCCCTCCAGCATGTGCTGGGTCTCCCCCTGGGCCTCCTCCTGGTGGGACGTGCCTGGAACGCCTCACCAGGGAGACGTCCAGGGGGCATCCTAACTTGATGCCCGAGTCACCTCAACTGGCTCCTCTCGATGTGGAGGAGCAGCGGCTCTACTCTGAGTCCTCCTCGGATGACTACATGTCAATGTTTTATTTATTTATTTATTTATTTATTTTTTATAAAGATTAGTTACAGAGGTTTTGAGTTTTGGAATATCGGGTGTTTAATTTTCCTTAAAGATGAAAACCCTGTTAAAGTGTTTGCATGGAATGCCAGACGAAGATAAGCTAAGCAACCTCAGTAAATTCATTCATTCATTTTCAAACAGTGATTTCATTTATTGAGTAAAACCTTTCCAAATGAACTGGGCTAAATTAACATATGCTTTATAACTATCCATGGATAGAATTAAGCCTCTTTTTTTCTTGGCAGAATTATAACATTTCAGCCACAACAGAAGATTTTTAAACCTAAACAGTCTGTTTAAGGCCATGATGCAAAATATTAATTTGATACAAGTCCAGATTTTGCCTAACAACTTCTAACCCTTCATTATGTTTTTTTTTTCATTGTTGCTTTGTTTTTGTTTTAGCCATAAGGAGGTGACTTGCCAATTTAATTTGATCTATTGTTCTGCTGCACAAGCGCACGAAGGTCACAAAGTCTGTCATTCTCCTGCAGCATTTACAGATAAAAGAGAAGAATTTAGTCTTTCAGTCGTAGTAATTAACGGAAAACGTTCTTATAGTTCCCATTTTGTCAGCACAATATTTCCCCAAAAGTCTTGAGGATTATTAATCTATCAGATATATTTTTCATAAGATATGTATTGTATTCATTTTGTTTAGCAGGGACTTTTAACTTCTGAATAACTTGTTGCTGCTTGCTTCAAGTTGGCAAGTCCTGGAAAGGTTCAACACTGTTTTGTCTGTGGCTAATACATCTGACTGTGGCTCAATGAGGTACCAGAGCCTTAAAAATAGCTTTTAAACCCTTATCCAGGCTGATACCTTTGTTTTTCAATCTGTTGTTAATATAAGTCTGTCTATAATGTGTTGTTCTTTGAGATACAGTGAGGAAAATATGTATTTGAACATCCTGCTATTTTGCAAGTACTCCCATTTAGAAAACATGGAGGCGTCTGAAATTGTCATCATAGGTGCATGTCCACTGTGAAAGACATAATCTAAATAGGAAAAAAATCCAGCAATCACTATGTATGATCTTTTTAAACTATTTATTTCTATGATACAACTGCAGATAAGTATTTGAACACCTGAGAAAATTTTTTTTAATATTTGGTATAGTAGCCTTTGTTTGTAATTACAGAGGTCAAACATTTCCTGTAGTTTTTCATCAGGTTTGCACACACTGCAGGAGGGATTTTGGCTTCTCTTTGGTCCCCAAAAGGAAAACAAAGGTTGACAGAAAACAAGAGAAACAAACCAAAGCCAGGGGGATTTATAAAATGTATGACTGCCATTATAACCTAAAAGCTGGTATTCTGACATGTTTGTTCAATTTGATGCTTTAATTGCCCAAACCAACTAAACATACACAAAATACTGATAAACCATTTGTGTCTATCATTGTAAAGGTGCAGGAAGGACAATTTATTTTTTTCTTTTAGGTTAAAACAGGGCAAGTTTAAGCAAGCTTTGCTGTGGATGTAATTGTGACCTTTTAGTCTATACTGTAATTTAATGTTTTGCAGTCATGGGTTTGAATAAGTGGTGTCAAAATTACACTTTTTGTTATTTAAGTAGAAGTATACATACTGCAGTTTAAAAACGCTCTGTTAAAAGTTGAAGCATCAACTTGACCTCTTTACTCAAGTAAAAGTGAAAAAGTATGTGCTCCAAAAACTACTTAAAGTATAAAAGTATAAAGTAATCTTTAAAAAAATAAATAGCCAGATGCCACTATATGAATCGAAAGATCAATTTTTCGACTATTTCAAAATATTCTTTGAGATAGGGCCGAATTGGTCTCCATCTCCCGATACGCTCTCGCCTGTGTCCCACCTTTCAGACATTTCAACATCTTTTTCTGAATCCGACATTGTAGCATGGCATAGACAATTCACGTTTGCAGTTTCAAGAAAACCTGCTTGCTTCTGATGATTTTCTTCAGCAAACCGAAGTACATTAAAGTACAGATACTTTAGTGAAAATGTAATGTAGAAGTCAGAAGTAGGAAGAAAAATAAGTAATGGAGTGAAGTATAGATACCAAAAAGGTGTACCTAAGTACAGTAACAAAGTATTTGCACTTCATTACTTGACAGCTCTGGTTTTAATTAACCCAAGGTACCCACTCCCAGTAAATGAAAGACGTAAAAATCTGTTGTCAAGGATATGATGATCAAAATATATAGTATAAATGTGGCATATATATGGCAAATATATGGTGGCAAGATTGCTTCATCAAGAGGAAAACATTGTTCAGACCAATAATGGCCACTCTTACAGCTGAGACAACATCAGACGTATATTACTTGAGCTAAGGAGAAAAAAAACTGAACTGTTTGTAAAAGATCAAAAGTCCACCTTTCAGATGAAAGTAAGTTAGAATTTCGTTTCAAACAATTTAGCCATATACGGTAATAGAAATTATAGAGTATTTCATGCTTCTTGTCAGGTTGTCTCAATGTTTTGGAGGACCGAAATGCAGACGGAAGCTAAGGAGGTTTCTTGCAAGTTTAATATCCATTCAACGGAATCAAAAATCCACAAAAAAAAAATACAGGAGAAACTCAAATCCAGGAGACATCAGGGAAAACACACATGAGGAGCCAAGAAATTACAAGGAACCAGCGAACAGTAACTGAAGATAAATTGTATATATGTCAAACAGAACAAAGACTGGGGTAATGAACTGAGTGGGAGCAGGTGTGGACAGAGGGATCTAGAAGGGAGCTAGGGGGAAAGAGACTGACACAAGAGGGCAACAGAGGGTAAACAAGAAATACATAGAAGTCAAATACAAACAGAAAACAACACAAAATGAAAATGAAATATATGAAAACTCAAAAAGAAACTTAAAAAGATCAAAAAAGTGCAAAACTGTGAAATTTCATTTTGCTGACATTCTTCATAGAGCTGCTGTCTTACTTTCTCAGTAGGACCTGCCACCATTCAACGCTGGGCAATAACCAAAAGCTAGTTCAATGATCAAGGTGTAGTTGTCCTTAACTGGCCAGTAATTTGGCCTCATCTGAACCCAATTTGATTGACCAGACTATATTCTAAACAGATTTTTGTTATCTTAAAGCCATGATTATCAAAATGAAAGGAAACAAAGAAGGAATCATTTCCCTCCATGTGTATTGAGGTTTTTTTTCTTCAATTTGTGTGTTGCCAGTTTGAAAATACACACCAGTGGTATAAAGGAAATATTTGTCAGATGTCATATCAGTCTTTCATTTATGTTAACAACTCTTCCCAGACACATCATTCAGGTTTTAGCAAAACTGTTAATTGAACTGGCAAATGAACTTTTGAACTCAGCCAGTTAGTCTATTTTTCCATCAATATGAATTATTCAATTTGGCAAAGAAGGTAAAGTTCCGCTTGTCCAAGCATAGTCTAGAATCATAAACAAACAATACAAATTAAATTTATTTGAAGCCATTTTTAGTAGGAAAAAAAAATCACATTGTACTGTAACACGTATGGCCTTTAGTTTAATAAATATATTACTGTATTGGCTGACATTTTCTAAATTTTTGTAAAAGTTAAAATGTTAATCAATGAAAATGTTCCAACTTCTCGTAGCATTTTGACATTTATACTGCCCTGTCTTCATCTCTGGCCTAAAAAAGGTTCCTGCTCGATTTGAAAGATGTAACTGTTGTATTAAAGTAAACAACTGGTTTTGAGATTTCATATTAGTAGTTAATAGTTAATTTAAGTTTTCAGTTTAATTCAATTTTTCTCTTTGGGTTTTCAGTTAAACTTTTATTTATGTCATTTTGTGTTTTCTAAGTCAGTACTTTCATTTCCATTTAGTGTCATCTAAGTTCTTTTCTATTTATATTTAAGCCCTGCTGTATTTCTTGGTTGCTCTATGTCGCCCCCTAGTGTCCCTCTCCTTTCCCTTTGCTCCCTTCTAGATACTCCTGTCCACACTTGTTCCCAATTAGTTAATTACTCAATTTATTGTTCTGTTTGGCATATGTACCGTACTCCTCTGCAGTTACTCTTTGCTGGATTCTTCTCACTCCCTCCTGAAGCCCTGTGTTCCCTGTTTTTTTCTGGACTTATGCTTCTGTTGTTCAAATCTGCAAGAAACCAAACCAAACCTTGCATTTGGGTCCTCCACAAACCTCCACTCTAATTGGCACTCACATTATATCAGATTTAACAACTGTATTTAGTACAAGATAGGAAAAAAGGTGCCAAAGAACTGCATCGCCTTTTTTCTTCAAGTTATTAGATCACAAACTGTCAAACCTTGATTTAAATCATAAAATGTTTAACAGATAGCCAATTGGTGGCCCGATTCATTGCCTTTAAGCCTTATTAAAACACATTTTAAGTTATAACATGTTAAACCAGCTTTACACATTTTAACCTTGGACTAGAAGCAATTTAAGCAACTTATAAATAAGAAAAATAAATACAAGGATAGACCCTACAAATAGACTCATCAAAATGTTAAACAAATGTCATAAAGACAAACATTTCACACACTGAATAAGTTATGAGTTGGGAGGAATTTGAGAAGTTCCATAAAGGAGATAATCTCCACCAGCTTTCTTCTTTTAGCTCCATGAGGGCCGACAACAATAGGTGGCCACCTCTATCGCCTTTACACAATTAACTAAAGAGCAGCTTTATTGCATTATCATAAGAATGCTGTTAGTAACAGAGGGGGGAGCAAAGAAACTCTGCATTCGTGGATGTGCCCCAATGGAACCAAGACATTTTATCATAGCCACATTCAGCCTGAGCTTATACAACCTAATCATTTATTTTTAGACTTTTTGTGCAATTATTTTTTTTTTATTTAAATGATCTTTTTAATAGTTATAGGGTATATAGGGTGAGAAGTGTCATTTTTGATATATTTCTTAGACCTCTGCTTCTACATCAAAGTTGTATACTACGGTGTTGATGCTGATGCCAATATTGTCCTCTGCAGTCTGGTGAAGGATATTCTGTTAGTACTTTAATTATTAGCAAAGAAAGTATCAATATCCAGCTTAACAAGATGTTTTCTTCTCTAGGACATGAAAAACAGTCCCAGACATTAGAGAAGCCACCTGCTCCTCTTTTAAGGTACTGGGTGGCATCATTATTTACAAAAAAAAAAAGGCTCTTTAATGATAACCAACATCTTGCCAGCCAATATATGCCTCCGTGATATTATCAGCTCTTAAAATGACACTTTTATGAAAATATGCTAAGGATACACAGAGAAAACTGATAAATAACTGGTTAATATTTTGTGTTATACAGTATACGAGGCATCTTTGAAGTCACAAAAACACTTTGGGGCTTTAATACGATAAATATAGTAGGTATAAAGCAGTTTTTCTCACAATTTTAACATCAATAACACCTCCAGTATACACAAAATAAAGCTTTCAAAGAACAATTTAAAAAACTCAAGGGAAAAAACTTCTAAATCAATCTTGCTACTGGTGTAGCTGAACTTTTTTTTTTAACTCACCACGTTGATGTGCTGAATCCCATCCATTTTCTAGCATGCTTATCCCGAGTGAGGTCACCAGGGATGCGAGCAGTCAAAGGGCGAGAGGCGAGGTACAGTCCATCGCAGGGCAACACAGAGACAAACATGACAAACAACCATTCACACACACACCTAAGGGGACTGTAGAGAAGCCAATTAACCTAACAGGCATGTTTTTGGACTGTGGGAGGAAGCCGGAGTACCCGGAGAGAACCCACGCATGCTCAGGGAGAACATGCAAACTCCATGCAGAAAGACCCCAGGAATCTAACCCAGAAACTTCTTGCTGCAAGGCAGCCGTGCTGAATCCCAATCAAACACTAAAGCAGAATCTTTCTGAAAAAATGAGGTGAGCTATAAGGTCTCATTAAGCTATTATAGTCTGATTTAAAGACATTTATACACTGCAAAAAAAATGATATCTAAATAAGTATTTTTTTCTTTAAATAAGTGTATTTTTTCTTGAATTAAGGATTTAAGTGAGACACTTTGCCAATAGAACAAAACAATTTACACTTAAAATAAGAAAAAACTATTGCATTGTATTATTTCAAGTGTATAATGTCTAGATACCTTATTTTAAGAGTAAAAATACTAATTCCATTGGCAAATCATCTTATTTACCTGCTCAAATTAAGGGGAAATACCCTTTGTTTAAGACATTTTTACTCATTTTGAGATCGTTTTTGCAGTGTAGGAACACAAGAAAATCAAGTCATATATATATCAAAAAAGATTTTTCAAATACTTCAAGAATCAGTATTCTATGGCCTATCAGAGTTAGGAGGAGAGTAGCAATGACTGGTCTAGGGAGTCGGTAGAGGTAAACGTGTAACTCCCTAATAGCCCTCATCCAATTCATTTAAAGTCGAAATACTGCATTGGTTGGAGGTTTCTGAATTTAAACTAATGCTTGGACAAAAGAAGCCAAAGGTTTATCTCAGATTTTCCCCCCAAAAAAATGTTGATCAACAGAAAACCTTTACAAATTTTTTGTGCACTATTAAAATATAATCTGAAATGTTTTGGGAAGATGTGTGTCTAGTAATGATATATTAATTAGGAAACAGAACATCGCACAGACAGTAGTGTAACAGTCCAGAGCTGCTTGGCTGCTTCAGTTACTTGTTGTAACTGATGGAACCATATTCATTATTTTTTATTTAAGAGTAATTAAAAAAATCAAAGTAAAGGTTTTGGATCGACTTGGTAAAAATCCACATTCTTCGGTATTATCGTAAAGAATCCGTTACTAGTCCAAAACCCGCCACTGTTGCAGAATAAAAACAATGCTGCACCGTTAGAAAGAACTCACTGCCAGTTATTGCAAACTCTGAGAGGCAGCTGCTGCTGCAAAGGATGGCACAACTAGTTATTAGGTTAAAGGGCAATTACCCAGAAGGCCATGCTGGTTTGGATAGCATGTACTCTTCATTTGATAAAATGCAAATAAAAAAAGTTAATACAATCTGCATATCTTTGTCTAATACTGTAATATTTTAATGATCTAAAACATGCAAATAGGACACCAAAAAAAGCAGATATCACATGAAAATTTCTAAAGGAAAAAAAAACTAACAGAAACTTCTCACATCAAATAAAAATATGGCTTCTATTTGTTAAGAAACTTCTAATAATACAGTCAAGTTTTTAGAATCACAATTCCCAAGACTATTTCCTGCTTTTAAAAGGTTAATGGGTTTTGATTTATTGAATAGAGCAGAATAGAAAAGTTGGGTTTATGAAGGCCCCTATTTAAAAGGACATATTTTAAGCTTTTTTTTTTTTTTTTATCAATGCAAGTTTGCCATCCGCTCTCGGCGTGCATCAGTTTTTGAAAAGCAAAGACAGCTGCTGTACTTAGGCATTCAGAGGACTGTCTGTGCTGTAATTACATCCCAGTAGGAGTAACTGAATAAATGACGACTTAATAAGAGCACTTCCTTACTTTTGGGCTCGTTTGCTATGCATCACAGTTCTCACCCACCAACTGGGTCTGATCTGATATGTGGCTGATGAGGTTTGCCAGGGTCGTGCTGGAAACAAATGGCCACAAGGTGTCAATGTTGTCAGATGTGCGTTTTGTTTTGTGACATCCCAGGTCCATTAATGTTGAGAAGCATGGAGGGTAGCTGCAGATAGAAGTGCCTGCTGGATGTCATGCTCAGACAAATGTAATTGGATGCAGTGATTTGCAGGAATAGATGGAAGCAGAGAGGTATTAACTTTCTGCAGCCGCTGCCTGGATATAGCCTCGTGTATCCATACCATTGTCAGACTTCAGCTCCTTTATTTCAGCCTAGGAATCTCCATCATATTCAGTTCAGTTTCTTGCATTGTGATTTTTTAACAACTGCTTTAAAAGCACTTTTCAACCAGATCAAAAACAAAAAAAACTGTGTTTCAGGCCCAATATTTTTTATTTTAGTTTTTGAGAAAAAACTTAGAGGCTTAGACTACTGGAGGACAAAGGGACCTCTGTTTCATCGTTCTTTCTGTATTCTCCCACTCTGCAGGATCTGTTAGTTTAATATCTAACGTTATGCTCTTTCTGCTTTTTCTCATAGTAGCTTTGCCACATCTGTTCCTGTTTGGCTGTGACACCATCCTGGAGAAAAATATCAGCTGTGCTGCTGCCATCAACACCTTTGTTTATAGATGTTGAACATCGGCCTGTTTGTCAGTGCAGTCCTGTTTCTCTGACTGTAACTGGTTTGATGTGCTCTCTTCATCCTCTGACATGGGAGTTGGCTCAGAGCTCGTCTGCCTGGCTGTGTTTCCTGGATGGGGCCGCCTTTTATAGCAGCTTTTTGTTTCTCTGCTTCTGTCTCCTTGAACCCCAGAATATTAACTTACTCAGGATACTACAGTCCGCCTCGGCAGATGGCCGCTCACTCTGAGCCTGGTTCTGCTGGAGGTTTCTTCCTGTTAAAAGGGGAGTTTTTCCTCTCCACTGTCGCTACAAGCATGCTTAGTGTGAGGGATTGCATTCTAGTCAATGACTCGATGCAATCAACTGGTTTTCCTTAGATAGAAAACTTTGAATCAATTTGACTGTATGATCTGGTGAACTGTAAAGTGCCTTGATATGACATGTGTTGTTGTGAATTGGCGCTATAGAAACAAACTAAATTTGAATTGAAATTGAATTAATATTATATATTTGACCTTTTAAATATATTACTATGCTTCCATCTTACTCATTCCCTCATACTATTTTAGCCTTCCAATAAGATTTCTTAAATGATAAACCTATGTTTCATTCCATTCAAGCTTCCCTATCATGATGCTGCTGCCACCATTTTCAACTATGGGGACTGTCGTTCAGGATCATGATTTTGCATACAGGCTTTTTATCTATTTTTCTCCTCTTTCAACTCTTCCATTAAGGCCATCACTGAAGAAACCAATTAATCGCAGTCCTGTCAACAGATCCTCCCAACTGAAACGAACTCGTATTAGTAGATCTGGTGTTTTTATGTTGTGGCTTTTCGGTCTGAACAGGGCTTTGAACTTACCAAAATGTGAAAAGGTTTATGTTTAGGAATCCCTTTTGGAAGGCATTATTTAAGCTACCTTAGAATCTATGTTTAAAGGTATAGAGGACGATCTTTTATTTCAGGGTGGATCGTCCAAATAAGTGGTCCTCCTAATTGTCAGTCATTCTATTGATATGATTATGTAAGGCCGTCCTACGTGCTCTTCCCCAGTTAGCTATCTTTTTCTGCACATGCTTTTAGGCAGATATCTGTGGTGAGCTATGGTTTCAGACAGTCATTGAAACTTGCCTTTCTCACTGCGGTTCCTTGAAAATGGCCGATGGTTGTAACAGAAAAAGTGTAAGAGGGTTTGAGAAGAATAGAAAGGCCTCAAAAGAGGCAGATATATCCCAGAATTATTTGCACGGACAGCTCTCCGCGCAAAGCATTATGGGATTTGCTGTCACACCGGCCCGCTGTCGCTACCCGACAGTTGCGACTAATAACGATTGCGCAGACACCGCGCAGTGGAGGAGGAGATACGTGACCAACGGGAGCAAAAAGTAGTGATCATCTGTCTGAACGGTAAGTTAACGGACTTGACTATTTAGTCTATATATAGTCCCCGCTCTATATAGTGATTGAGGTAATTAGGGGTTAGGGCGGATGTTGGTGCACAGTAAGCTTCTATGAGCTATGAGAACAGCAAATTTTAAACAGATTGTGCATGAGGAGAATTGGGCTCGTGCACGCACTTGCACGCGTCTAATAGGCGTTCCCTCTCGGTATTAAGTGGAGAGTCTGTTCAAAAAATTTGCAAATAACTATCCGAAAAAACCTCGGATATAGTTATTGTCCCATCGGCGTCGCCAGACCCCATTTACTGTGCACATGCCCCAGTATAAATCTCATGAATATTTGCAAAAGTAATACTTTTTTTTTTATGCATCAATTTAGATAATTCCAACGGGAGGAGATGTATATTGCTTCTCAAATGCGTAGCAAGTGTGTTGTTAACACCAAATTGAGGATGTATTAGTGCCCCCACGTCAGCGCATGTCACTGCATGAACTGCAGGTAAACTAACAGGCTGCTCTCAACTGAGTTGGATGGGACACTGTGCGGCCACAATGCATTTTAGTTTTGGTAACGTTTCTTACCTGTCAATTTTATTATTTTCCCAGTGAAACAACATGAATATAGGCTACTAACTGAAAATTACTGCATTGGTTTGTAGATGGATATCAGGAAATTCCTCACATGAATCAGAGACAGGGAAGCAGTAAAACAAGATGAGAGAGAGGGAGGAAAGGTCCCGTGATGAATTAGTGATTTAAGCTATGTAGTTACATTAGGAACGTTATAAGCAATATGATTGATATTTACATAATTATAAATATATGTTTTTTAATGTTTGCTGTAGAGAATGAGAATGAAGGTGCTGGAGTAGGAAAGGGAGGAGGAGGCGAGACTGACAGGCAAGAGACAGGTGAGAGACAGGAGAGACAGGACCATGAAGGTGATGAGGGAGCAACAACCAGCGTCCACAAACAAGAAGGGGACATTAGTGACTTAGGGGGAAAGCATGGTGGTCCTAAACAAGTGAAGTTGTCCCACTATCCCCAGCACAATTTTGAAGTAAAAAAACATTGATTTAATTAATGGTTTGAACGCTTTTCCTGATTGAAAAAGAAATCCTTGTTATCAAGGATATGCAGTGTGTTTTCAACTTGCTTGATAACACCATGTTCCCCACACTAACGCAGGTCATCCAGATCTCCCTCACAATCCCAGTCTACAGCTGTAGTTGTGAAAGGTCATTCAGTGTGTTAAGAAGGCTCCACACTTGGCTGAGGTGCACAATGGGACAAGACAGGCTCCATCATCTTGCTATTTTATCAGTTGAAAAGGAAGAACTTTCTAAGCTGAGTCACAGTCAAGTGATTGATCGCTTTGCAAAAATGAAAACTAGGTGGTACACTTTAACGCTCATAAAATAAAAGAAAAACTTAGTTCAGGTTGAGTTAAACTTTCCCCTGAACTAAAACTCTGAAACATAGGAACTAATGATTACTTCAGAATGTGTATAAGGAAACTTTTCATTTGTCAAAGTTGGTGATGTCTTATTTTTTATAGCTGCAATGTTTAAAATGTTCAGGTTTGTTAAAACAAATATGCTCTTATACTCATTAATATCTCAACTGGTAATTTTGGTAGGAATGTATCAGGGTGGGGCAGTGTGCTTTCTGTATTTGTGTATGGAAGGAGGGGCATATGCGCTAGGGGGCCAGTGCCCCAGTAAAGCTTTGTGCTTAGCAACGCCCCTGTATTGTCCCCAACTAGACACAGAAGATAATAAATGGATAACAGACTTTTTGGGGAAAAAAATCCTTTAACCTATTTTTCACAGTGAGAACTAAGCTAAATTACAATCTAACAAGTACATAAAACTACTGGGGACAAATAAAAAAAAGCCAAAGGTCACACAGCATTTAGTTTCTATCAGTAACAACTTTCACACTGAAGAGTTTTGCTACTAACATGAAGTAGCTGCTTAGGAATGATGGATTCATTTTTTTCTGACTGAGTGATAACTGAACAGACTGATAGAGAGAAAACAAAGATTCTGGTTAACAGCCATCAAAGATTAAGAAAAAAAGATAAGTTAATTGGTTTTACTTAATTGGCCTTATCTGTGAGTACATATTATTTGTTCTGTTCCTCTCTGTTTGGCCTGGTGATGAACTGGCAACATAACCAAGGTTTACCCTGCTTTTCACCCAATGACCGCTAGAAATAAAAAGACCTCTCCAAAGAAAAATACATTTGTTTTCCTAATGGTCTTACTGACGTAATCCCAGGGTTCAAGTAGTCCTCAATACAAAATCTTTGTATTTGCAAACTGGATTAACCTTTTGAACACAAGATGCTGTATTTGGTTTTAAAGTTGGGGTAGTTTTTATAAATGATAAATGATAGATGAAAAATGCACAAAATAACCAGAAATAATACAGCAGGCTCAAACTTACATTAAGGGCAATATGAAAAACTGACACTGGGAGTCTAATGTATCTTTTCAAGTTGCATCAACAGACATTTTTGTCACGGTTAGTGGATGTAGCTGTGGACCCAAATGCAGAGTTGAAGAGGCAGGGATGACTGCTTAAAAAAATACGATGAAAAAAGTAGAAATACCAAATCTTTAGTCGAGATCTGAAAGATTAAAAAAAACCTCAAGAACCAAAAAATCTAGGAGCCACTAATTAACCAAAATAATAATGAGGATCCAGCAAAGAGTAATTGAACAGGATGCGTATATATGGGAGACAGAAACAATGGGAGGACTAATTAGCTGATAGGAAGCAGGTGGAAATGGAAGTAACTAGAAGGAGCAAAGGAAAAGGAGAAAGGCACAAGGGGGCAACAGAGAGTAACTCAATAAACACACTGCTTAAAAATAACACAAAATGGAAAGGAAACCAATGATCAAGAAAACACAAAATAAGCAGAAACTTAAACAGAGGTCCACATATAGGGCACAATCATGACCATTTTTAACAAAATTCAAACCTCAATCAGTGACACACCTGTAAAGCCCTTTTAGGTTTTAGCCCTGACTCTGATGGCAAAAACCTTAAATTCAAACATTAATCTGATTCATCATTTAGCAGGTTGAAGAAACTTTGAACATTTTTTTTATTAAATAATCGTTTTGATTAGTTGGTTCGAGCAGTTTGTGGTTAGAACTTTAGATTTCTGTCTTTAAGACAATAGAATACTGAACGAAAAAACAGGTTATCCATATGGTTCTAAACCGCTTATGAAGGTGTATACAATAAATTAGGGTAAATTCCTAAAAATCCATAAGAAATAGGATTTAAGGGTAGAAATTTGGTATTTTAACTAAAAGGCAGAGTGAGGACACGGGATACTAAAACGGGATATTTTAAAGGCTACACCATCCTCATAAGTATCATCAAATGATTCAGGTAATGCTGAAATCGACTTGAATACTCATGATTTGGTGGAGGGGTACATTTGGATGGTTAGATGGCATCTATCTTGGTCTACAAAGCTCCTTATCTTTCTAAATCAGGCATCCCCAAAATCGGTCATCGAGGGCCGCTGTCCTGCAGGTTTTAGAGGTTTCCCTGCTCCAGCACAGCTGGTTTACATTGATAGTTGATTAACAAGCTTTTGCTGAACTGCAATCATCAGAATCAGCTGTGCTAAAGCAGAGAAACCTCTAAAACCTGCAGGACAGAGACCCTCAAGGACCGACTTTGGGGATGCCTGATCTTAAGAGCTCCAGCCTCATATTGCTGATATACAGGTGCTGGTCATAAAATTAGAATATCATGAAAAAGTAGATTGATTTCAGCAATTCCATTTAAAAAGTGAAACTTGTATATTATATTCATACATTACATACAAACTCATATATTTCAGATTTTTATTTTGTTTAATTTTGATGATTAAAAATGACAACAAATGAAAATCTCAAATTCATCATATCAGAAAATTAGAATATTACTGAAGACCAATAAAAACAAAGGATTTATAGAAATGTTGGCCAACTGAAAAGTATGAACATGAAAAGTATGAGCATGTACAGCACTCAGTATTTAGTTGGGCCTCCTTTGGCCTGTATTACTGCAGCAATGCGGCGTGGCATGGAGTCGATCAGTCTGTGGCACTGCTCAGGTGTTATGATAGCCCAGGTTGCTCTAATAGTGGCTTTTAGCTCTTCTGAATTGTTGGGTCTGGTGTATTGCATCTTCTTCTTCACAATACCCCATAGATTTTCTATGGGGTTAAGGTCAGGAGAGTTTGCTGGCCAATTAAGAACAGGGATACCATGGTCCTTCAACCAGGTACTGGTAGCTTTGGCACTGTGTGCAGGTGCCAAGTCCTGTTGGAAAATGAAATCTGCATCTCCAAAAAGTTGGTCAGCTGCAGGAAGCATGAAGTGCTCTAAAACTTCCTGGTATGTGGCTGCGTTGACCCTGGACCTCAGAAAACACAATGGACCAACACCAGCAGATGACATGGCACCCCAAACCATCACTGACTGTGGAAACTTTACACTGGACTTCAAGCAACGTGGATGAAGTGCCTCTCTTCTTTTCCTCCAGACTCTGGGACCTTGATTTCCAAAGGAAATGCAAAATTTACTTTCATCAGAGAACATGACTTTGGACCACTCACCAGCAGTCCAGTCCTGTTTCTCTTTAGCCCAGGCAAGACGCTTCTGACGCTGTCTGTGGTTCAAGAGTGGCTTGACACAAGGAATGCGACAGCAGAAACCCATGTCTTTCATACGTCTGTGTGTGGTGGTTCTTGAAGCACTCACTCCAGCTGCAGTCCACTCTTTGTGAATCTCCCCCACATTTTTGAATGGGTTTTGTTTCACAATCCTCTCCAGGGTGCGGTTATCTCTCTTGCTTGTACACTTTTTTCGACCACATCTTTTCCTTCCCTTCGCCTCTCTATTAATGTGCTTGGACACTGAGCTCTGTGAACAGCCAGCCTCTTTAGCGATGACCTTTTGTGTCTTGCCCTCCTTGTGCAAGGTGTCGATGGTCGTCTTTTGGACAACTGTCAAGTCAGCAGTCTTCCCCATGATTGTGTAGCCTATAGAACTAGACTGAAAGACCATTTAAAGGCTTTTGCAGGTGGTTTGAGTTAATTAGCTGATTAGAGTGTGGCACCAGGGGCCATCAATTTTGAACCTTTTCACAATATTCTAATTTTCTGATATGATGAATTTGAGATTTTCATTTGTTGTCATTTGTAATCATCAAAATTAAACAAAATAAACATCTGAAATATATGAGTTTGTATGTAATGTATGAATATAATATACAAGTTTCACTTTTTAAATGGAATTACTGAAATCAATCTACTTTTTCATGATATTCTAATTTTATGACCAGCACCTGTATATACTGACTATGGTGAAACACAGGGTATGCCCAATAAAAGGAGCTCAGTGCAATAGAAGGTTGCCTGGTCAGACAAATTGTTTACTTCTAGATCATGGCTAGATTCTTGTATTGCTTTTCTGGGGTGCACATAGTTCCAGGATGCATTATGGGAGACGGAAGGACACTTTGGTTTCTGTCATCCATGCATAAGTCTGAAACCTCTTTCAGGAGGTTTATGGGTCCTACCATTATGGTAAATGGCCTGTACATATATAACACTTTTTCAAGTCAGAGGACTTGAGTCCTTCACCCACACTATAGCCACAGCTGCCCTTGGGCTCACTGACAGAAGCGTGGTTGCTGTACACTGGCACCAACGGGCCCTCTGAACCCCATCAGTAGACAAGGCAGGGGAGTGTCTTGCCCAAGGATACGACACTGAAAGCCAGAGCGGGAGCTTGAACCGACAACCGTCTAATTACAGGACAAACTCCTGCACTCAACGCCACTGTTACCCCTATATTATGGAAAATGGTTCAGGAAGCTCTATTAAACAAGTAGTTGTAATATTATGGCTGGTCAGATTGACTTTGTTATAGAGTGATGACCAAAGGAACACCTTTGTGATCACACAAATAATTATGGCTGAAAAAAACAAAAGCTACAGTCTTAACCTAGAAATCGGTTCAAGAATGTCAAAAATCATGATAGTGCAGTTAAGGAATATGACTTAACTCTAAGTACTAAAAGAAAATAAAGGAAAAAATAAATCAAACGCAAGCTTTATACTTGCATTTTATTAATTTCACTGAGTCATGTAAATAAAATAAAGGATTTCAGCACATTTTAGAAGACTTAAATATATACAAGAACGTAAAGATGTGATAAACTGAAAATTTGAGGAGGGCATTTTCTGAGCCGCTTAATAACGATTTGATAATTAAAACTAATTTCCAAAAAAACTTTTTTTTTTTCCACCAAACCTCCTCATAGCTGCTTTTTGAAAGGCTGTTTGGTTGATTGGCGATTACAAGAGAACAGGGAGGAAAATTACATAACTATTATTTGAACGTGCAGCAAATTACCAAACAATTTTAAGTTGGTTTATTGAGGCCATATGGACATGAAGAGATATAATTAAAAAAAAAAAGTTGAAGTAAAAGAACATGTGTGCATTTAAAACTGGGATGAAAATAATTAGATTCATGCACAACCAAATTTGCTTGTGGTTTTCTTTGCTGACGACCATTAGAGATTTGCCTGAATGCATTAGCGTCGAGAGAGTAGAGATAGAGAAAGAAATGTCGTTTAAAAACAACTGTGCTTTTGTGATTTCTGCTTTTAAAATGGGCCTTGACCCGGCAAGTAAATGTTGCAGAGTATAGCAGGCTTCTGAGTCACAGCCCCGAGATCTTATTTCCAACTTCAGCAGAAGACTTTTCTGTTAATGGAGGAGGATGTGGTTTAAAAAAAAAAAAAAAAAACTATGCGGAATAGAGACTCAATTGCTAAAGCAAAAATAGGGCTCTCTTTACAACTAAACGGCAATCAATAAAGATTATTCTTTCATCAATTATAGATTTTTCCAGATTTCAACCTTAAAAAAAAGCTATCTTTTTAATGGGATTTTTTTTTTTGTGGTACATCGAAATTAAGTTGTGCATTATGGAAAATATTATTCAGGATTCATGAGATTAGAAATTTTCTTGCAATGGCTTTTTCTAAACTAAAAAAATATATATATTCCTGTTATAATTCAATTTGTATATTTACTCTTTTTAATAACTAGAATCTGCAGGTCTACTAGTGGTTCCTAGAATTTCTAAAATTAGAATGGGAAGCAGAACTTTTAGTTATCAGGCTCCTCTCCGGTGGAACTAACTACCCGTTTTAGTCGTCTACTTTTAAGGGTAGGCTTAATTACTGATAAAGCTGATATCGTCGCTCAGATTATCCTGAGCATTCTCTATAGTTATGCTGCTATATGCTTAGACTGCTAGAGGACAAAGGGGCCCCTTTTCATCATTCTATCTCTATTCTCTCATTCTGCAGAATTTATTAGTTTAATCTCTAATGGTCTGGTCTGTCCCTGTTTGGCCGTGACACCATCCTGGAGAGAAATATCAGCTGTGCTGCTGATATCAACACCTTTCTTTATATATGTTTGAGTTTGGCCTTTTTTTTAATAGATTAATCCTGTTTCTCTGACTGTGACCGTTTGTGCTCTCTTCATCCTTTTACATGGGAGCTGATTCGAAGCTCATGTCCCTGGCTGTTTGTTTTCTGGACGGGGCCGCCTATGGAGCTGATTTACAGTTGTCCTTTGTATCTCTGCTTCTTTTTCTGTCTGCTTCTGTCTCCTTGAACCCCAGTAGCCTCGGCAGATGGCCGCTCACACTGAGCCTGATTCTGCTGGAGGTTTCTTCCTGTTAAAAGGGAATTTTTCCTCTCCACTGTCGCTACAAGCATGCTTGGTGTGAGGGATTGCTTTTAAGTCTATAAGTCAATTCAATAAACCGCTTTTCATTAGACAGAAAACTTTGTATCAATTAGACGAGATGATCTGGTTGAATTTTTCTCTGTAAAGTGCCTTGAGATTATATATGTTGTGAAATGGCGCTATATAAATAAACTGAATTGTATAAGATTGTGTGCAAACTTAGTGTAGAAGAAGAAAGAAAAAACAATCACAAATACAGCAACATAGAAGAAATACCCCTGAACAGGAAATTGTTTCAGTTTTATATTTTTCACTGAAAACTGTCATTACAGATGTATGCTGTCAAAGTTATGGTATACAAACTGCAAAAAAAATCAAAGCTTCTTAGTTGAAACACTTTACTTTTGCTTTTCATTATATTTGAAAAATGAAAACATTCGACAGATCACTGCATCAACAAGTAAGGTATACAAAACAGACATTCAACAGCAGCTCACTAGAATTTAAACGCTGCATATTTAATTTACAAATAAGACCACCTCTCTTTCAATATTTTAATAAAAGCTTGGATATAAGACATTTTACAGTATTTATTAACATTGGTTTGTCTGTGGAAAAAAAAAAAATGCATTTTTTTCTCCAGAAATTAAACATTCGCCACAGTTTGGATCGGGATACGACAGTGTCTTGGTTTTGAGGGGGTTTGGGACGCAGGTCGCAAATACATCTGATGTAATTTTCAGATACTTGTTTTTTTTTATGATCATATAATTAAAGAGGATTACAGATCTATGTAATTTAAGAAAGTGCAAAAAAAACATAAAAAGTCCAACAAAATGAAACACTCTTATATAAACTTTCTTTTAACTTTAGCTGCAAGTAAAACTGTAACTTTCTACATCTGTATTAACAGCGAATCTGGTTGCCTTCGAAAAGAAAAAAACTATATTTATTTTTAACCCTCATGAAGGTGTCCCACATTTTGAACCGATAATTCCATCTTTTTACAGCCAGAAAATGGAAAAGCAGTTGAAAACATGCTGCAAATTAACCATCGTTCTTGTAAACATGGTAGACCTTCAGCTTTAGCTATTGATTACCTCCGCAAAACACTGCATGGGCTCAATAACATAATCCAAGAAGCTTTAGCACCCTCTTAAATTATTGGCATCACAAGTGAAGGTGTATAAAAAAATATTTTCTGAGGAAAACTGCAGATTTGAAATCCCAATCTTTAAAAACCAGCAGAATTTGATTGAAAACTTCCTCGCATTCAAATGAAAACACAAACAAAACCAAAACCAGGCACACAGCATCACACCTCCTCTACTGTGCTTTATAGCAAGCATTAAGTGTTCTTCCATATATTCCTCCCTTCTTTCAGAGCAATCCAACATGAACTGTTAGATTGTGAAAAGTGGAGAAGTTTTTCTATCCTTAGAAAAAACTAAATATTTCCGTTTGCGATGGCAAATCTCTCAAACAATATAGTTTGCATTGAGAGAGCATTTTAAAGTTAGGAAGTAACCCATATTTCAAGTAACATTCTGAAATATAAAGAGAGAGGTATGGGCCTCCATTCCAAAAAGATTGGAAACAAAGATGGGGAAAAAGCACCTCATCCTGTTAAGCATGGTGGAGGATCTGTAATGCTGTGGGCTTTTATTTCTTCCTTTTTTTCCAGTGTCAGCTCATAACTACAGGAAAAATGGGATGTATTCCACAAATCTTTTATTTTTTAATAAAAAAGTGCTGTGAAATAAAGGGTAGGCAGTTGAAAAGTGTCAACAGCGGAAGAACAATTCAGATCTAATTTTATATGATTCATATCAAATTAGTTCTTAAACACAAAGTTAGTTGCTGCACTAAGGGTTAGAGGAGTCCCTGTCTGCTTTTAGGTTAAACAAAATGCTTTCAGTTACTTTCCTATTATCAGGGGTTCAACAGGAGTGGGCGGGGTACTGATCACACTAACCGAGGCCATAAAAAAATATATTGCTCCACTTTAAACCAGGTAATCAAACTAGATTTTATTAATCTAATTTTAAACCAAAGATATTTTTCCTCTACATTTCAATAAAACAATGGTACTGAAGTTCCGACTGCACTTCCTACATTTAATTTAAACCCCAACCGTCCGATATTTCGGCTGTAAAATTTGCCACCAGACGCAGATCTTATGCATATTTTAAAAAGGTAAAAACTCGGAGGAATGGCTGCGCTGCGGTTCTAGCACACGGTGTAGTGATCAGAAGGAAAAAAAAAACATACCTAGCTGAAGTAAGTGAAAGCATTTTGACCCAGTTTTGACTTGACATATCACCACAACCCACATAATCACACTGAGACTAGACCATCGGGCCTCTGAAGATAACGAAATATAAAAATAAAGCGGTAGTCTTTAACTTTTGGAGGAAAAGTATGGATGGAAAAGCAAGCAGAACATTTTGCGCTGTTTATACAAAAAATATATATATATATTTTAAGAAAAACATTTTAAAAAATGCCAAATTTAGATAATGAGTCCCCATTAGCAATATTTAATTGACAAAACATTGCATTATGCTTGCAAGGGGTCTGAATGTGGCATATTTTCTTATCAAAGTAGTCATTGAAGCCTGTAAAAATCAGCAAGGGTGAATAAAAACATGCGATAGCGCTTAGCTTCCCTAGTGCAGGTATTTTTTTCTGCATATATTTATTCTGTAGTTTGAAGTTTAGACACTGCATGAGAATGATACCTTGAATTTAACAGTTTTAGCATCACACTTGTAAGCAATCCCGGTATTAATATGGAAAAAGCCTTAGAATAAATTCAGATTATTTAGACAAACATATAGTGACACTTTTAGAAAAATCATCACTTTGCATTAATTTATACAGCAGAGGAAAAAATACTTCGGAGAGAAATTATTGGTGATCTAAAAGTTTTGCTACCAGGACATTCCTTTGTTTTCATTTGTAATATATAAAAGGTTTGGAGCAGCTGTATAATCTTGTGCATTTAGAAGAGGAACACGCCCACAGCATGATGAACCCTCCACTGTACTGAATAGTGGGCTTTAACTGCTTTTTTTTTTTATATTTGTCTTTCATGTTATAGCAGATCCACGCTGAGTGATTGCAAAATAATAATGGGACAGAATGCTCTCATTTAGATATCAAACACTGGTTGTCGTGGAAACCAGGCAACCGCAGGATGCCAGATTAGAGCTTTGGAGTATTTTAATCCAGCCTAGTTTATGCCAGTTCTAATGGTTTCTGACGGAAGATACGAGGAGGTTTGTATAGGCAGGCATTTTAATCAACAACTTACTCAAAAAAAAAAAAAAAATTGCTTTACTTACCGGTAAATGCAAAGAAAAAACCCCCAGAAGGTCACGAATTCCTGAAAAAAGGTTTATCTAGGTAGGTTTGAACTTAAAAGAAAAGCAAACCACATATAGATTAACAGAATTACTACAGGAATTTTCAATTCCTATTGAATAAAGATATTCAAACCACGTCTGGTTCGTTTAACTTCATCTTGAGTAGGCTTCTGCAAAATCAGCTTATTAATATTTTAAGACTTTTTACACACCTTCAGCCTGGAAGCCAATAAGTATAAAGGTTGAGATTTGATTGCATAAAGAAAAGTGAACGGCAACATAATCTAGGTGCTGGATAAGTGGTTTGATTCCAGCTTCCTCACATTAGGACGCGCTCCTGGCCAAGTGCTTTATAAATTCAGTCTACTTACCATTTGAATTTTAATGCAACTTCTCTTTAAATTAAACTCTTATTGTTTCCAGCTTGAAAAGCAACTACATTAAAATAAAATACAAAAAGCAGCAGCTACCAAACATTTGAACCTGGCTGTGCCCATTAATTTGCATTTAATTGCTACTGGGAGAAGAATAAAAAATGAAAAATAATATATCTAACTTTTTTTTTTTGGTGAGACACCAGGCCAATCGCTTTATTACTGTTAGACTACGATAGCATGGGGTAAAATAGTTAATATCTCTGTTTTCATTTAGTAAAAGGGGAAAAAAAATATTAATAAATACAAAAATACCAACAGATATGTACAAATATGAACTATAATACTTTTAACATTTCTTCAAAATGCCATAGAAATTCTATCATCTTTTATATTGAAAAAGTCTCTGTAGCTCAAACCTTAATGGTCACTTCCATAACAAACATTATTTAAGAATGATAAATTATTATACAAAAAAAAACAAAAATAAAACGAAGCAATCCAACACCAGAGTAATAATTCCATTTTGGATGCTTATCCTGGAATTTTTGTTTCTTTCAACATCAAAACCAGAAAGATAAAAAAAAAAAGGATCTGAATAAAGTCAGATTTTATCCTATATTGAAATACAACGCATCGACGTGGCATCATTGGTAACACGGATTCTTCCATCCCCTCCTCTTTGTGCGAGCACGACTTTTTCATGTCACAGTTGCAGAAGGAGTCAGCAAGGAGCTCAGGACAGTAAGTGCACTTCGAACACAGGCATGCTGGGACAGAAATGGAAATGTAGGGAGGTGGACAAAGAAAGGGGCAAGAACAGGCTAAAACCCAGGTAAATGTGCTGCGATCACTCTCCTCGTAGACTAAAACGGAGCCAAACGACGGAGAGGGGGAATAGAAAAGGTCCGTGGGGGCAGCAAAGCGGCACAGTAGTTCTGTCTGATGGAAAACAATCACACACCTCTTTTCAGGGTTCTCCATAAATTCTACAGTGGTGGTGTTAATGTTAGCATATTCCCTTTGCAATGTTTTTTAAGAAAACGTGTTCCTATAAACCCCAACCATAGTGAGGCACATCAAGTTTCCGGACGAAAGGATCCAAGCTGAGGGGGAAGGAGTGGAGGAATGGATCCTGTATCCTTGGATAAACAGGAGCCATGTGAGATGAAACGGCCTGATTGGTGCGGTCAGTGGAAGAGTGAAGTCAAAGGTCACAAATGGTGGTGGCCTGAACAGCTGCCCAAAGGTTCTGCCCTTCAAACGGGTTTCTGTCAGTGATTTAACTTGGCCTGCAGAAACAGACACAAACTCGTCATTCACCTGAGCTTCAATAATAAACTAAACCAATAACTGTAGCATCAGGTCATACAGCCTAACAAGCACCCACCTGTCTGGGCGACTCGTGCCCCAACGCCAAGATCCCCCCACCGTCGTTTCCTTCACCAAAGAGGCTTTCTAGTCCGCCTGGTCGGCTCAGTTTGCTGGCTTTCCCTTTATAGGAGCTGGGACTCCTCCTCTTCCTCCCTTCTGCTCCTCCGCCATAAGCTAAGGGTCCAGTGGGGGGAGCCATAGGCTGGTGTGGGGCTGAGGCCGGTTCCCTGTTTGTGAAGGTGATGCTGCTGGTGCCAAGTTCACGACTAACAGGAGCAAAAAAAGGAACAAAAAAAAGATATAGAATGATTCATTATAATGTTAAACTGAAAAAAAAGAAAACAAAAAGTATTCAAAACATTTTGCACCTTAAACAACATTTAAAAACAGACATAGGAAGGCCAAGATCTAAAATTAAAAATATTTCTCTCATCTATGTTTAAAAAAAGAAATTCACAAAATTTAGGGAGGATAAATGTCCACGTTTCTTCATTCCTTTCAGCTTAAAGTCTAAATACTAAAACTGTTTTCTTCTTTTTGTAAAGTTTTTTTCTTTTCTTGGAAAAATACCTTGTCACCGCGATCCTAAAAAAGAAAAAGTTTTCTTATCTTTATCTATACACAGATTAGGGATGGGGATCGTTAATATTTATTGATATTGATACCTTTATCGATACTCCTTATCGATCCGAGTCTTTATCGATACCACTATCGATACTTTTCTGTTATTTGGTGGAAAGACGATGCAACAAAATTTTTTTAACAGAACTGGTATTGCTTTTATTGATTAACAGGTGAGCATAACAACAACGTTTCTAGCCTTCAATAAACATGGCTAATGTAATAGGCCACTTCGAAATGACAAAAAACTAACTAGAATATATTTTCACAATTGTTGGTTAATGTATTGTCTACTGTCACTTTTCATCATGTTTTTAGTGATTAGGAAAATATTTAGCAAATAAATAATTGTATTTTAAATTAAATGTAATTTTTAATAAATGTTGGCATCAGTAGTTTAATTATATATTCTAAAATAGTTAGAGCAATATACAACTGTATTACTCATGTTTCTCGCCAAAAACTAAATTTCCCGTTTTCTTTACGTTACACTTGAACGCATCATGATAACCTAATTGTCGTTTTACTGAGCCAATCTGAACACATCATCACGCAGCACGTCTGAAACTTTATTTACTTTTCAAGCTAACTAGCTTGTATGCTTCCGATTACGAGATGGATTTCACAATTACTATTTTTAACTGACCGGACAAGCTACAAAGTCTGTGTGCACGCTCACCAGTGGTACTCTGAGTGGATGATTAAGACGGGCCCGACTGTGGTGCGGCGGCAGCCGTAGGAGGAGGAGGAGAAGTCTTTTCCGTTCATTCATTCTCGAGTCGCGAGCAAAGTTAGGTGCCAGACTTCACTTGTTTTACTTTTAATATCTGTTTGCTTACAATATCATTCCAAAACATTGGATGACATGCTGCAGTGATTGGATTGATTAGATTTAAATGCTGTGACGCGACTCGAGGGACACACAAGTATGTTACAGGACACCCGGGAGAAAAAAAAAAAAGACCAGACTCGATAGTGGTATCGATAAGCCCAAACGTTATTGATTTTCGGGTTTTGAAAAAAGTGGAACCGGGTCCTTGATGGAACCGGGTTTCGATCCCCATCCCTAACACAGATTTAATATTCACTCTTAACTTACTGGAAATTTTAACAATTAACTGCTTTTCTACACAACAAAGTGATAAAATTAGTGAATGTTTTGGGTTTTGTCATTTTATACTGCATATCTGCTCTCAATTTCTGTAAATAACTTTATAAAATTCTCTTAAATGAGTATTTTTTGACAAGAAAAGACAAACACCAAAACAAAACAGTAATCATCTCTCAGGGAAAACATGAATCATTTCTTATAAGGGCCATATAACTGCATAAATTCTCATATTTATTTGATGTGATTCTTTTGATCTACTCTGCAATCTATGGCTTAAAGAAAAGATGTAAGAAAAGGACTTTTAGGTGTGTGCAAATCGTTCACTAATCTATATAGGGAGCTTAAATAAAGCTAAGCTGAAATCTTAACTTTCTAATTATCTATAAACATACAGAGACCTACCAGTTCTGTGTGTTGATGCCTTGTGACCCATCTGCTCTGGACAGCCAGTTATCAGAGCTGCTCAGACGCCCATTCCCCCCTTGAGGTCCCTTATTCTTGGCTGGGGAACTCCTGGCTATCCCATAGCCTGGTAGCGTCGGGTGAAAACGGCTGCCGTTCCTTTTGTGGACATCTACTGTCTGAAACGAGGAAGATGAGAAGGACGACGAAGAGTGGGAAGAGTTCTTTCTCTTTTTCTGGCCCGCCGAGGGGACGCTTGCGTCTTTGGATGGCCGGCTGGCTTTGTGGGAGCCGTTGCGGGCTTTTCCCTGTGTAAAAGCCGGGCTGTGGGACTGCGCGGAGTCTCTGACGTTGAACACTCCAGCTGCCGATGCCGACTGAGGGAACGTGGCGGTGTAGGTGAGCGTGTTAGAGGGTGAGGAAGGGACAGGAGAGGCGATGGGGGTGGAAGAAGGAGCCTGCTGTGCCGTAACCAAGGAGGTACTAGATGTGGAGAGGGAGGGAAGGCTCTCAGCGGCAAGAGGCACCTTCCTGAAATACACAAATCCTTTAAAAAATGGGCACCCAGAAATATTTGTTCCAGAGTGATAATACGGCCATATTAAGTAGCCTTGAGATGTTTTTCACACTTCTTAAAAACTTTATCACTGAATCAACATATTAAATTGTGACGCAACACAAAATGAGGCATTAAGTCACGTTGAACACTCGCCTCCACATTTGGGCGTTGAGGTGTTTCTCCACCATAGTCTGCAGGGCCAGCCTCATTCTGACCCATCGCCTGTCGAACACATAGTAGCCCTGTCCCATAAGCCGGCTGCTGAAGACGCACAACTGCACGGAGACACAGGAGAACCTGGTTAAAGGAGCAACCTGACACCCTAAGGCAAGTAAGTAGAGATAAATGGATGGAAATAGAAAAAAAAGCTAAAAAAATGGAAGAATTAATGCCTAAAAAGCAGAATTCAGAAAGACATTAAACAAACTTTGGATCTAAAGGGAGGTTTCAACCTAATATCGGAATCCATTGTCTAAATATTTACCCCTAAAGGCCGCGGATGATGACTGGAGTAATGCAACAAGGGTCTGTCAGTGTCATCTGGACTCTCTGGGTCTCCCTCGTCGCTGGAGAGTCGGCTGCTGTCCCCTGCTGCGTTCCCCCAGCTGTTAGAAGACGGATCGGCGACAGGAACTACGGCAGGAGGCACTGCTGGAGGCAGAGGACTCGAACTGGAGATGGAAGAGGAGCCAACCAGAACTCTGGAGACGAAGCATCGGATGACAGGAGAGGGGGAAGAGTTAGTACCCCGACATTGATAAATTAACACTTTTCCCTCTCTTTCTTTTTACTTGTTTGAACTTTACAGCAACCCCTGGTGGTAAAACATGGTAACGCAACATCTTCTTCTCGGTAACATACTTTAGTACCATTCTGGTTGGTTTCCTTTCCACATGGGCAGATTCTGCTCAATATAACAAGCAGCACAGACAATAAACCTTCCAGTGTGGGTGTGATTATTACATTAGACTGTATTAGGAGGGGTTTATTCAAAACAAACAGCAACATAGTACCTCAATAAAAGCTAGCTATTACTTTTTGTGGCATAACCTCTGTCTGGAAGGGGATCAGTGACTGTCTGAGGGACATCTCCCCTATTACTGTATAGGACACCGCCTATCTATACATGTATTTGCTATTGATCTTATGATCAAACATTTTTGGAGGTTTAAATTGAGCTTTGGCATCATTAAATGCAGTAATAAATAAATGATAAGCAGCTTTACCTTGGTATGTGTGCATTGGCGAGCCGCAGCTTCAACGAGGAGAGCGGTCTTTCAGCGGGGCAGTAGGTTTTGCTGGGACTCGGCGTTTCTGGAGCTGCATTGCTCTGACTGCATCCTTCCTTCCCCCTGAGCGCCGCTTCCCTCTCCTTCTCCTTCAGAGCCTCCCTCTCCTTAGCCAGGCCCTTGTGCTCGGCTAAGAGCTCGTCGAAAAGCCTGCTTCGGCCGGGCACGGCGCGGCGCTGGGTTAACGAGTGAGTCTGTAGCACAACCAGGACAGCAAAGGTTACCGTAAAAATACTTTTGGTTCTTTGGGGTAAAAAGCATTCAGGTAACATCCAGCAACATGAATGCTACATATCTTTGCAGCTTAATTATAACTATTTTTCTATGGAGATGTATTTGATGACATCCACCAATATACAGGTCCTTCTCAAAATATTAGCATATTGAGATAAAGTTAATGATTTTCAATAATGTAATGATAAAACTTGAAAATTCATATATTTTAGATTCATTGCACTCCAACTAAAATATTTTAAGTCTTTTATTGTCTTAATACGGATAATTTTGGCATATGAAAGCTCATGAAAACTGTTCCAGGAAAAAATAAGGCAGATTTTTTTGTGGTTCTTCAAAAAAAGTACTGAAAGTGAGAGAGGATCTTTAAACTGGTACGGGAGGTTCATAAATCACACTTCTAACGATCCAGACCGCAGAATAAGAATGTCACAGCTTGACCAATTTAAATCTGAGCAGAGAGCTTAGGGAGCACTTTGTCTTCATGTTCATCCTATGTGAGCAAAGTCGACAGCAGAACGCTGATGACTCCAGGTGAGACGGACGTCTGGCAGGAGGCTAGAATTTTCTAAAAGTCAGTCCATTTATATGGAAGAGGTCCTGCTTAATATAAAAGTTTACTTCTATTCAAATCATTCCACCCTCTATTGATAGAACTCACTAACAACAGAGCTGAATTTAGCGTGTTCTCTACAGTGGAGCCCTTAGAGATTAGGTTTAAAAATAAGGCTGTTTGCAGATTAAAAATTTTAATCGCAATTACTCAGATGACCCAAAACTGGTCTGTTAGCTGGCAGGTTCAAACCCTTGTTGTCAAAGAGGGGTCAAATGAATTAGTTCAGTGGAGTAAAAATAACTCTTTGCTAAACCCTCAGCTTTTCAAACATGCAGGAATCGACAAAAACTATTGGTGTTTAAATGTTTAAAAGAATAATCAGACTACAGCTCAGAAATGTATTAGGACATACAGGAAGACTAACTGGACCTCTAGGTTTCAGGGTAGGTTAGGCAGGTTCTTCATCATGTTCAGCATCTCAGAAGCTGTAGTTAGAACCCAACTGATGCACAGAAACAATACACCTTCTTCCCTGCTCTTCATAAGCGCTGCTGACGGCAGAAGGAGCCCAGCAGCCAGGCTGAAGTTTTTGTAAAAATGACTTATGGTGCGACTAGAACAGCCCCATTGAGTTTTTCTTTAATAATGCTGCTGATGTGGATTTAATGCAGCATATAACTGCAAATTAAATCTGCTTAGTGATGAAAATCCTGATTTCAACTCCACCACAGCTAAATCTTCAAGTTCTGCACTTGTGTTTAAATCTTCCTTTATTAAATTAAACCAGATCTACCACACAAGCATTTTATTTATTTATTTTTTTTATTCAAGTTTTGAAAATTTGCATCATTATTAACCGAGATTAAGAATAAATAACTTGATTCGTTCTTTAAAAACGAAGCTTAAATAGGAACGAAGGAGTGCCCTTCCATATTGGAGGAGCAGGGCTGTTTCTAAGAGAAGTAAAGCAAATTTAAGCATCTGAACCTCTGGTAAAGGTGTGTTCATGTAAAAGCTTCAGACTTTCCAAAACCTTTCAGTTCCAGCCCTTTACACTGCTTTAAAAAGAAACTAAATATTAAAGATCAATAAAGATGGAATGAAGGAAAGATGATGTGGGGAAAATGAAAGGGAAGCAGTGAAAGGGGATTGAAGGAAAGAAACAAGAAAATGATGGGGATGGAGGGAGGGAGGAAGGAGGGAAGGAAGGAGGGAAAAGAGGGAGGGAGGAAGGAAGGAAGGAATGAGGGAAGGAAATAAGGACGAAAGGGAGGGAGGACGAACAAACGGAAGGAAGGAAGGAAGGAAGGAAGGAAGGAAGTGAGAGAAGTAGGAAAGATGGAAAGAAGGAAGTGAGAGAAGTAGGAAAGAAGGAAGGAAGTGAGAGAAGTAGGAAAGAAGGAAGGAAGGAAGTGAGAGAAGTGGGAAAGAAGGAAGGAAGGGAGGAAAGAAGTGAGAGAAGTAGGAAAGAAGGAACGAGGGGAGGAAGGAAAAGACGGAGGGAGGAAGGAAGGAAGGAAGGAAGGAGGGAAGAAAGGAGGGAAGGGAGGAAGGAAATAAGGACAGAAGGGAAGGACAGAAGGAAGGAAGGAAGGAAGGAAGGAAGGAAGGAAGGAAGGAAGGAACTGAGAGAAGTAGGAATGAAGGACGGAAGGGAGAGAGGACGAACGGACAGAAGGAAGGAAGGAAGGAAGGAAGGAAGGAAGGAAGGAAGGAAGGAAGGAAGGAAGGAAGGAAGGAAGGAAGGAAGGAAGGAAGGAAGGAAGGAAGGAAGGAAGGAAGGAAGGAAGGAAGGAAGGAGCCATGT
This sequence comes from Cyprinodon tularosa, assembly GCF_016077235.1. NCBI lineage: Eukaryota > Metazoa > Chordata > Actinopteri > Cyprinodontiformes > Cyprinodontidae > Cyprinodon > Cyprinodon tularosa. The sequence goes on from NW_024039587.1 coordinate 551,754, forward strand.
TAAATCAAAAAGCATCATGGTACCTTTTTTGAAATACTGGGAGATGTTAAGGAAAACATTTGATCAAAATGTTATGGCTAAAGGATGTACTTATAATTCAATATTAATAATCATCGGTAAACATAATAAAGTCCAACTAAACAAAAAGTAAAACAACAAAACTCAATTTTAAAAGGCTGCAATCAAGGCTTCATTCATTAAAAAATACTTCCTCTGTTAAAACTCATTAGGAACTTCTAGGTGACAACCATAAATTCAAACATAACCATAATTCAGGTAAAAAGATCTCATGACAGCAAAATAACCTTAGAGTTACTCCAACATTTAATTTCCCTTGGATATTAAGAAAGTATTTATGATTTAATTAAATAACAGGTGCTAAGCGAAGAATTCAGAGTTCATTTTTATAAAGAAGCTCCAAATTGAGGCTGAAAGATCTGCAACGGAGCAGCGATTTCATTCATTTTACCTTTTTCAAAATGAACACCATCCTCAAACATCAAAGGTCTAATCTGTGACAACGCTGGATCACTACTTATCCTTAAGCCTCACAAAATATTCACATTTTATAACCTTAACTACCAATATAACTTTGTAATTGCCGATTTTATGGTAGATCTGAAATAAGGCAGCAGCACTTTGTTTAAAACGTTTTATTAAGGACTAAAGAAATCTGAAAAAGACATTAGTCTTCAACCCCTTTACTTTGATCCTCTAAATAAATCCCTACAGCCAAGGCAGGAACAACATGTCCGGAAAAATAATAAAATAAAATCCTTTCTTTAAAAAAATAAAATAAAATACCCAAAGACACTAACATGATGGCTCTTTAATTACTTAATAACCAGTATGTTTGAGAAAGATTAGTAAAGCTTGGTGGAGGTAATTAAAGGGCAGTTCTAGAGTATTACAGCTAAACGATGATGTCGCCTCATCTCACATCTATAATTACTTCATCAAGAGAAGCGAGAACCCTGTAATGCTGGAAAGCGCAGGAGCCGTAGCGACGAGGGCTGGAGAGCTTAGCTGCTTCCTTTTCCCAGAGAGGGGTGTGTAAAAGAAGACGGGGGAGTGATTGTGGGGTTGTGTTACCTTGCAGGTGAGAGAGCGCGTGCAGGAACGTTTAGTCTCAGGGTCGGGCACTCCGCAGTGCTTGTCAGGATCAAAGACTCTCCCTGTAAAATACACAGACACACATTACATTAAATAGGAAAAAAAAGGCATCACTGCTTCATTTCTCCTTTCATATACCAAATCTCATTAGATGCAAGAGAAAGTTCTCCAGCTCTCTGACTGAGCTAATTCAGCTCTTTATGATGGTGGATTGTGCTTTCCTACTCGTGCAAATCATCCCTATCAACCTTGTTTGTTTCAGTCGTTCAGAATTAGTTTTAGAGGCCAGATTCTAGGATTCTGCGTGAGAAAGCGGAGTGCACTTTCAGCATCAAACGAATCAACCTGAGCAAGTGATTCATGCGGTGACTAATTGTTCTGACAGGACATCTTGGCGGGCTGACAGGATCCTGATTGAGGAAGAAAGAATAAAAACTATACTTTCAACAAATCTGACTGCTTTGACTTTGTTTTCTGTGTGTCAATGACTGCCAAAATATATTGTGTATAATGGGCAGCAAAGTAACAAAGCTAATTAAAAATGCATTTAAGATGTCAGAGCATCTCCACGTCAGCTAGGTGAGCTTATCTATAGCGTTGGTTTCAGGTTTTTAAAGCTTACCTTGTGCAAAAAACTAGTAAGAACAAGAAAAAGTAAAAAAAAATGACTTATTTGGAACAAGGCTCAAACACGACAACAACAGTGATAAAGCCAGTGATAAAGAAACTTTAGGCTGTTTGTAATAATGCATGATAAACGATGCATTCATCACAAGGAACTGCAAAGTATCATCTACGGTAGATGGAATCTAGAATCTAGGTAGAATCTAGGCTACAAACCTTTTTAAAATGTGCAAAACACAACTAAAGTTATACTCAAATGACATTAGAGATGTAAAATGTAAATACACGGCCCAATAGATCTTCTGTCTCCACAGCCACAAACCTGCATCGGCCCACCACAATATACACATCAAATGAAAGTTGAGTCTCGGTAGAATCGAGTCATGTGCTTCACTTTCCTCTAAACCAAAGCATTGCAGAGATACAGGCCATTAAACAGCAAGAGATGAAACCGCTGAGCCTGAAACTAGCGGTTAGAGTATCTCTTACCTTTGCTGCTTCTCCATGAAAACTGTATTATGGGTAAATCCACATGTGTTTGGTTCAGAGTAATCTCTATTGCAAAAGATAAAAACACTTTGGGCGTATCCGCAGGTCTTTAGCATCATGAAGTAGCCTTTAAAAGCCTCCAATCCAGGAGAGTGATCAAGCTAACAGACGGTTTTTGGCTGGCTCTGATTGGCTGGAACGACTGTCAGTCTTGGTCACCTGAATCTATATACATTTTACCTTCTCTAACAATTTGATTGGCATATAATTCCTTTAAATGGACCAATCCGTTGCGGGTTATGGCCCTGTCCAACCTCACACACACATAGCTAGGCACTGTGAAAGTGATAACTATGTTTGTGTGCGTGTGTGGTTGAATTTTAAACAGTTGCCCAAAACTTTTGGATCCAACTCCAATCATCATTTTTAGTGATCTGAAAATTAAAAATGAATGTTTCTACATGTAAAAAAAGCAGACGACACAGATGGTGCCAACTTTGTAAACCTCTCTTGACCCTTTTTGTAAAAAAAACACCTCTGTAATTCTGTTTAGCTTCATTTTAGAAGGGGAGTTCTTCTCAAGAACAATGTCAACATATCGTACTTTAGCGTAAAAGGGAGTAATGGCTTCCAAAGCATAATTTCAGAGAGATGCTGATTCTGAAAGTATCACATCTCCATAAATCTCACACGTGTTTAATTCAGTCTATTCAAATAGAATACAGAGATGTAGATGCAGAGATACATGGACCGTGTCATTAAGCATAACCAAAGCTAAAAACATGGTTAGGTTTGCAAAGTTTTTTTTTTAAAACGTGCAAATTATGGACAAATAAAATGCTGATTTATTATTTTTTTTGTTTGGAATGACTTTGATGCAAATGTGCATCAATGCTTTTACAGCCTAAAGCTCCTATCTGCTTTCAAAGCCTACAAATAAGTTATGTTTCTCTGCACAAACTAACTGGCCAATCTTAAACTGTTGCTCCGAGAAGGCTGTAATCTTGTCCTGGCCTGTTTTATAATCCCCGTAATCTTTCTGTGTTTGCTGCACCGGACAACAGGTCAGATCTGTGCAGCAGCAAACCAGAGATATCAACAAACTCACATGCTCTCACTCACACACACAGTTTACACTGACTAGACGGAGGAGCCTGATAAAGAGCAAAACAAGCAGACAGGAGAGGAGAGAATGTAGGAAATACTCCTCAGAGTGTTAAAATGTCAGAGAAAACAAGGAGGAGGTGCAGAATCATAAGCTGATAAATATGTGGAGATACGGTAGTTGGGGGGGTTCTTTAGATAAACAGCTTTTATAGCAGTATATCAGAGAGATTAAAAATACCACCATTAGCTGCATCACTGTCCTAATTTTACATTAAGAGATAAACAGAAATGTTAATCAAATTTTTCTAAACTTATTTAAAAAGTTGAAGCTAATTTTAACTCCATATTGACTCACCTGAGACTCTCTTGTGCGGCCTAGCAGGCGCCTTAGCGCCGTTTTGTTGCTTCTTCTCCATGGGCGAGAGCGACGACAACGTTGGCAGAGCAACGGATCTGTGAGAGGGCGACGGCGAGAGGGAGGGCTTCCTGTCCATAGGGGAGGGCGACGGCGTTGACGACCCCCGTCTCTCTAGGGGGGATCGCGCGGGGCTCGGCCGCCTATCCAGGGAGGAGGGAGGCGTGATGGAACGCGGTGTTGAGGGGCCGCCGCTGGGGCGGCCGTTGACGAGCTTTTCGTTGGAGCGCTGGGAGGCTGGTGGGGCGAAGGAGGGCGATTTTAGCGGAGAGAGCGTGGATGAGGATGAAGAGGAGGAGGAGTTGAGGCGCACGTGCGATGCCGAGTCTGCTCGGTTCAGACAGGGCATCTTCTCCAAGCTGACGACAGGTAACGATACGCTGGGAGGGGGAAAGGAGACGTTGGAACCAGCATTAAAATACAGGAAAATGTGTCATTTAGAAGGAGCAAAAGGTGCCTGTTCTAAAAAGTCAGAGTGACTCACACTGAAATCATACAAAAAAATAAATAAATAAAGGAAGCATGCACAAACCAGGTCTTGTTCCGCGCCCCCTTTGGTGGGTAGACGGCGAGCGGTGCCTTGTTGAAGCGGGAGTGAGGGTAATCTTTGGGGACCCTGAATGCAAGCGTGTCCCCTGGGCTGGGGGCCACGGCAGGCGCTTTGGGCTTCATGGGAACGAGCGGGCTCCTGGAGGGGATCGGGGAGCTGTGTCGCTTCTCTAAAACACGACGAGAAGAGAAAAAAAAAAAAAAAACTTAACATGAAGTTGTACAGAGAAATGAAAAATATAAGGTAAACACTGATCAGACGCTGATTATTGAGAGCTATGGAAGAAATATTCATAGCCATTTGACTTCTTACATATTCTGACTCATTGTGTGGAATGATTCTGCATCAACCCCCTTTACTCTGACACTCAAAATAAAACTAAGAAGACAACATACCAGCTGAGGTCATTATAGGATCACTATTAGGATAACAGGACAGCAACTGACCTGGATCAGATTAAGGCACATCCACATATTAAATGGCCTAGTCAAAGTCTAACTGAGAAACTAAATAAAATAAGTTTACAGATGCTTTCTCTTCAACCTGAATGCGTCTTACTCTTTTACTGAAACAAATGTACAAAAGGAGTCAGCATCTAGAATAGACCTACCTAAAACAATTACAGGAGGATAAACAAGTCTCCTAAAGTTTAATTAGGGGTATCAAAGTAAAGGGCGGTAAAATCAAAGACATCCCTAATGTTTCGGATGGTCACCTTCCCAAAAAATAAAAACTCTGTTTAACGTCACTTGCTTTAAAATGTTGTACTACTTTGAATTTGTCCATAGAAGATATTACGGTTGTAATGTAGCAAAATATTGAAACACAGAAAGTTCAAGGGGCATGAATACGGAGGAAGATGGCTGCCAATTAAAACATATATGTAGGTGTTTACTTGTTTAAATGTAAGCCAATAAATGTTAATTCAAGATTTGCATTTGTTCCTTGTTGTGAACAAATATGTACACGTGACATCAGGTGTTTCATTTGTAAAAATCTGAGTTGAAAACTCATACATTTATGAGAATAAATCGCAAATTCACAAGAGTAAATCTACAGCCATACAAACATACGTTTTTGATCTGTACCTAAATATGTAGTGTGTAATTATATTGTTGCAAAAGTGTAAACTTGTATTGTCACATATGAAACATGAGTCGTCACATGCATGTATGAGTTAGAAACCAGGAACAAATACATTTGCAGGACTTTCGACACCTACGCATATGTTTGTATTCACAGTTATCTCATATATGCCCACCTTTGCATGGCACTGCAATCATGCAAACCTATTAGGTTCAATAGGAATACATTTTTCTTCTCTATTAACAAGCAACAACTAAATAAAACTGAAAGAATTGTAATGTCTTTATTGCCGATTTCCATCCAGATGGCTGCTTTTGTAGCACAGCAGAGAGCAGAACTGTGTTGTTCCTGAAAACTGTTTCCAATTCAACTTTCTTCACTTTTCTCTAATTAGCAACATGCCCACCGCTATCATAAATATGTTCGTCTGATGAATGCCACCTTACTAATGAAAATCAAACTAAAGCCCACAATGATGAATCCCTTTTGAACCAAATCTGATCAGAATCTTTGAGCTTAAACGGCCCAGAAAGAGTCGGAGGGGGGGAAATATAACTAATCACAAGTCTGTCGGTGTGCGGGTGGAGGATTTAGGGGGACTGAGGAGAGGAGAGGAGCTTAACTTACGGTTTTTGCTATGCATGTCTTTGTGGGAGCAGGGTGGGTAGGGGGTTGGGAGTGTGTGGTCCAGGACTGTCTCTCTCTGTGTCTGTCTCACAGGGAAACTATACCCCAGCTACCTGAATGAAAACAGAGGGGTGAAGATGTTGTAAATGCTCAGCAATAAAGTTAGGGGGGGGGGGGGTGGGGACCTCTGTGAACCTAAAAAAGAAAAAAAAAAAAAAAGAAAGAAAAAACTACACACAAAGTGTATTTTAGGCAAATAATATCAAAATATAGAAATCAGGTAAAAAACGGTGCGAATTAAACCGTTGAGGGTGAATTTCCTGCCTGGTGATAAAAATCAGCGCATTCTACTACAAGGCCCTGAATGGCAGTTAAAGATAATTAGGCCCCACTGCATCATGGGTTATCCACCATACTGAACAGTGGGAATCATTTTCAAACATTTCTTCCTTAGAGATCTTTTCAAACAGCTGGTTCGGTTTCCTATTCCATAGGTTTTAATGTGGTGTCAGTTCTCCCTTTGCAGCTCTAACGGCTTCAACTCTTCTGGGAAGGTTGTCCACAAGGTTCAGAAGCACGTTTTGGCAGAGATCTTTGACTGATTGGACAAGAAGATCTGGATCATAGATTAAACTCTCTCATCCTTGTCTTTCTTTAGGCACCTGGCTGACACCTTGATGTAGGAGAAGGAAGGAAGGGGCACTCCCTAAAATGTTCCTAAAAAGTTGGGAGCATGAAAAAGTCCAAACTCTCTAGGTTTAATCCAGCATTCACAGTTCCTTACACTGGAATGTTCAGTTCAGCTGCTTTTAATGTTTTTGTTGGGTTTGCGAATACTTCTGCTTAAAAAATAAAGACCATCGCAAAAATTCAAACTACCCCCAACCAGGTTGTGATCTAAGCTTCAAAATGCAAAAGAAGGAACAGGAGTATGAAGCAAAAAGTAATATAATAGGAAATGTTTTATAAATGACATTTAAGACAGCTTAATCTAATCTTAAAATTTGATAATTATTGAAGCAATCAAATATTTCAGTGTTTGATGAAACGTTAAATGGAGTATAGAGATTGTAAAACATGCTTTTAGCGGACAGAGCAACCAACTTAGAGCAGTAATCATACATTTAAAAAAAATGTGGAAAAATGTTTTATTTAAGATAAAAATAACCTTTAACGTCCATCAATATGTTGAATCCAGAACTCCTCAAGTGAAAACATTTAATTTGGTAAAAAAAAATTCTTTAAGGAACCTTTGATCATTAAGCAAAATAATTAATCGTTAGTCGCAGCTCTGGATTGAATCCCTAAAATAAGAACTATACTTGTGATAAAATCACTTGTGAGAAAAAAGTGAAAAAACCCACTTGTACTTATTGATTCATTACTAACATAAATAATAATATTTAATGGTATTAAGGCTAGGTGAAACTGCAGGAAGGTAGAGCTCCTAGTGTTTGTAGATGTCTGTTGTCAAACAGGTTTACTGGGCTGCGGTGTTACAAGGGAAAACGGCTGAAACCACATAGCCTGCTCTACTTTTCTCACGTGTCTGTATTTTCTTTTTGAATCTAAAGACCTAAGATTTTCTTTCCTAGTCTCAAGATTTTGAGGAGTGTAGCAGCGACCATCATAATGCATTGTTTGATGCTAGGCAGCTTCTGTTTTTTAATTATTATCATCGTAGAGGTAGACACTTTTAATATAATCCGAGGCAAGAACCCGCTGTAGTTTCTCTGATCATATAGCATTGGGCATTTAACCACCTGCAGCCAGATTTGTGGCAAACTTGCTCGGATTCCGTGTCGCTGATTATTTTGTGTTTTTCATTCTTATGAGACCTTTTAGTCCTTTAACCGACTCACAAGCTGCTATAATCCTCCTTTTGGAAACGTAAGAGCTTTCTGAATCGAACAGCGGTATTTCCTCTTACTTCAACAGTCAGGAGCAAATCAAACTACTTGGCTCCAAACCTTCAAAATACTAATGCTTTTAATAAATAAAGCATCTCTTCTTTCCAATATGTTCAGAACATTTTTTAGATGACTGTAACCCTTTTCACTAATCTTTAAGACGTATCAGGCAGCAGATACTCTTATCTTCAGACTGAGGTTGGCTCTGTTTTCTTTCACTGAGTCCAAATGCTAATAAAAGCATCTCTTCTTGCTTTAGAGTCACAATTATTGATTTTTCAGGTAGAAGCACAAGGCATAGGACTCTGCTTGTTAAGAGCTGAGTACATCCTACGTCGAATCTTAGCATCATCTCATGTAATTAAGTATATAATCCTAATTTAGCAGGAAAAACAGCAGAATTTAGGATTCATCTACCCATCAGTTCCACAATACAGTTTCATTTTTTGCAGGATCATTTTTGTGCATCGTGTTTCTATGTGTGACAGGTGTGTAAATAAACCAGTGGAGGCAGGAAACCAGTGGAGGCTGCTGTATTCAGAATAGCAGGGTGAAAGTCCACACTCGCATTTACTGGTATGCAGTATTCGTTTCACACGTTTGCTCACATGTTCCTTTACATTTCACACGTTGGATTCGCACCATTTCAGTCAATTCTGCTTTTTGACAAAGCAGCAGAAGAAACAAACAACTGACGGATGAACTGGAGGCGGCCACATTTATACTCTGCTTTCAGCACCTATTGTTACATTTGGTGTCATTTTTAAGAATAAAAACATTGATTTTCAGTGAGCTTTAAAGGTATAAGCTTTTAAACTTGAAATCATTAGCAATCAAAATATTTTTGGGGGAAATTTTCTCAAGTATCAAAGACAAAAAGTTAACATTACGGCAAATTTAATTGAAGAATACGCTTAAAAGTTATAAATGTAGTCTAAAAGTTCTCCAAAAAGTAGTCCTGTATACTGCAAGAAATAAATAAAGTCAATGTTTTCCCACTCAAACTAAAACTGAGGAAAAACCAGAAGCAACCCATCATGAGTCACATACACAGACAATCTCCTGGCAAGGTCAACAAGCCTGTCAACCACAAGGGCGCCATCCCTGCTACTCTCTCCTGCTTGTTGCTGGTTGTTATGGCCATGCTGTCAGGCCAGCTGCTTGCTGATTGGCCTCCGATTCATCCCGTGGGTGGAGCCAAAAGAATAAGGAAGTAGGCTCTCAGAGCTCAGATGAGTTTGTTTGTGTTCAGAAAGGAGAAGACACAGAAACATAAGAAAATAAGAGACATCTGAATAATCTCCAGAGAAATAAGCCTGGGAGTGATAATTGACTACAGCTGCAGACTTATAAACACCACTATAGTCTATATAAACTAATAACACAGTTATTATGCTGGTTTACACAACAAATATCTGAATGGAAACAGATTCTTCAGTGGCAGAAAAGAATCTTTAAGTGGATGCAAATAAATTATTGTTGAATAAACACAGAAAACAAATTTAGAGTAGAGTAAAAACAAAACCTCCTTCATTAGGAATATATTAATTCATCAATGGGAGCCTAAAAAGTAATTTTCTAGCAAACAAATATTAAGAATATGAATTTAATTGCCCAAATTTCAATATGAACATAACATTAAAAAACAATTATTGGATACATTTCTGCTGCATAATTAGCAAGGATTATACTAAAGGAAACTTTTTTTTTTCACAATTATTATCTTATTTACTGTTTGTGAGCAGCATAAAAATGTTATTATAAGGTATATACAAGAGCTGAAAAATTTAAAAATTATTCATCGTGATTAATCTTAAATCAATAATTTAGTAATCTAATGATCATTAACTGAAGTATACAGACAAGTCACTGTCTGTGTATATGTACATATATATATATATATTAAACTATATATATTAAATATATAGTTTAGTTATAGTGTAAGCTCAAATAAAAAGCAGTAGAATGTGTCTTTACTCCATTAATCAATTTGTCAAGAGAAAATTACAGACAGAATACTCAATAACTAAAATAACAGAAACTTGTGGCCGCGACATATTCCCCTATTTTAGATGCTTACGTAGAGCTTTGAAATTTGGAATAAGATCATAAAAGAAACCACTGCAGTTAGCTTTAAAAAAAAAAAAAAAAAAAAAGGAGAAGTAATTTAGGTCTGAAAAGTCTCTTTTTTAAAAGGTCTGAAAATATAGAAAACCACAATAATCGGTTTTAGGTCCCTTAGGTTTCTTTAGCTCTATTTAACAAAAAAAAAGCTTTTTTGGTTATTACAAACCCCACAAATCAGGTCATACATCTCAGCATTAAATTGGATATTCTAAATTTCAATAAAGTATTGAAACTTAAAAAAAAACAATTTATGAGTAGATAAACACTACCAGAGTCCCTAATTTCTTTAAATACTGAGAGAAATATTTCTATAACTAAAGCTAAATAGAGCTAAAAACTGTATAGCTAACTACATACATATATAGTTTTACTAGTTGATCATTTCAAAAAATCTGTAAATGACTAAAAATGTCATTACCACATCAATAATAATAGAAACCTTATTTTTTTTCTTAGTGGTTTATTTATAAAATGAGCCACAATCCGACATGTAAAAACGATATTGATACATATCTGAATGAAATAAATGAATAAAAAAGATAATTAAATATTGTGTATGCATTATACATTGAAATGGCTCTGGTTTTCCCATGTGCGGTGAACAATAGCTAAATTAGATACATGTATGTAAGCACTTAGAATAAATGTTTAATTCAACATTAGTATTAAATCATATCAGATATTTAGCTCGGTGGGGTTAAAGTTTCTTTTAAAAAATCAAGCAAATTAATACGTTCCTAATCAAACCATAGTATCCTTAACCTTTCACTATAGTAGCAAGTTATTTTTGAAATGCTAAAGCTACAAAATAACTAAAAATAAACTGATGTAGGTTGTAATAGTAATGTTAGCAAAAAAAAGGGACCTTCAGAGCAAGTGGATGCAGGATCAGACCCAATTAACCGACATCAGAGAAGTTGCTACCCCCAAACATGGCAGAAGATAATTGAAAATAGTGATGAAATTGATCTAAAAAGATCTGAACTGATTATTAAAATGGAGGGCTAACTTAGAAATATTGCTATAAAAAGATAATGATGGTAAAAAATAAATAAAAACATTTCTGAACATAAACAAAGAAGGCGCCTCTTCTATCATGATTAAAAACAGCCCTGAGATAAAAATAAGGAGTGGGCTTTTTCAGGTCCAGCTGAGAGCTACTATGCAGCCAAAACCAAAACAGCAACTGTTAAGTTAGGAACATCACTCCCTCATCGGTAAACGAAACCCAACAGCTTCTTTGGTTAAAGGCAAATTTCACCACCAACATTCGAACGGCAAGTGATGCAAACAACAACAAGCTTTTATAACAAGCTCCCACTCAGAAGCCCGACGCTTGTTAAAAGAGGGCTACACTGAAGCTGAAAAGATGCGCAAAATTGATCTGATCTGCCTCCAAGCTCAATAAAGCCACAGAGAAAGGAGAGACAGACGCTTCCACAAACAATAACATGACCCTTTCATTGCTTATTCAACTTACTTGCACTGGAGGAAATATATTGAATTATCGGGAAGATGCGATGGAGGCGTATTTATTCAAACGTAGGTCCACAAAAGCAGAAATCTGCACTGACCACTGGATTCTCTTGTCTCTAGCAGCACTTAGGACCCAGTTTGAACATGACTTAAGGGATGCCCTTAGAAAATTCATGTTTCAGATAGTTTTTACAACTTACTTCACGGGAAACATGAGTTATTACGGCTAAAATGTGCCTTTTACACCCTGATCAGGCAATAATAGGCTTTGAGGTTTAAGTATTTTTCAGCATTTCTTTGCACATTTTTTCTCCAGGGAAATCTCTTAAGAGAGAATGTGGTAGCAACACTGCCAGCGGTGGGGATTTAGATTATATCCCACAGAGAAATTTAGATTCTGAGAATATGGATGCTGGCTTTACTCTAAGGAAAATTAAATCAAACACATCCATAAAAAAAATGGATGAAACTGATGAACAGGAAGCTCAAACAAGCTTCATTGTTTCAATTCTCTGTTGTTCTCTGCTATTTGTTTCCATGCAAAACTCCATTTATGGAGGATATTTCTGCAGTGGTAAGGTTACAAGGATTAAAGCCATAAAGGGTGGATGGATGACAATGATTATCTGCAACCGTCTAGCTATTGCAATGACTCCAAAGTCCAAATACAGCCCAGATGAGCAGCAAACTATGCAGGCAGAATGGAGCCAGCGATGCCCTGAGGCAGCCAGGCTGCTCCTCCCTTCTGTGTGTAGATGTTAAAGCTTTAGAGCTGCTCAGCTGTGCAGGTCAAGCGCGAAAGCTAAGCCCTCAGTGAATATACACAAAAACAAATACGACGCTTCTTTGGGTAACAAAACATTTAGACTCAAAATCCCAGTGGGGAAACGAATGTGCTGGTGAGGATGTGCAACAAAAGAAGGAAATGCATCAAGTATCATAAAGCTATCTAGACAGGTGATCCATTCAGTTGTCATTTAATATGTAATAGTCATTTAAACAAACTAAAAAGCAGTAAGTTATCTAAAGCATTATTTAGTTTAATGTTATTTAAAAAAGGAAGTCGGAAGTTTATGATATAAAAAATAGTTCGTTTTGCAGGGAGATGCAGAGTGTTTACATGTGCATGAGTGCGGTTAAGACCCGCTGCCAAGGGTAGAAGGGGCTGCAGGGGGGCAGGAGCGGGGACAGAACAACAGTGGTTGCCAGGAGTTTATTTGAGAGTGTGCCTCACAATAGTGCTGACCTCCTTCTGCTCAGAAACAGAAAGTGAGGATGTGTGCGACTCTGCTGGCTCTGCCGTCCAGACTCTGTTTGTGTATGTGTTTATTCAGCGTGACCGTGTGCGTAACGCCCTCCTCCCCTCCGCTAGCTTCCCCCTCTAAGATCGGCTCACGGACAGATGCAAGAGCGCCCTGTGGCGCCACTACCAAGAGGTTGGAGAAGGATGGTTGGAGACAAAGTAGTAGATGCAAAATTATCATTTCAACGTCACTAACTGCATTAAAATATATTTTACTGCAATACCAACTAAATAAAATCCAGCCCCGCCAACTGATAATGAAAACATCCCCAGTTCTCAACATCTAACTGAGAAATTTTCAGGTTAAATTGACAGGTCAGCACAGATTATTAATCAGAGAGGCAGCTCAAAGGTCCACTGTTACTTCTGAGGAGATCCACAGCTCAGGTGGAAAAGAATAAAAAAACAATAATCTTGCCATTTATGGAGAAATATATGTTCCTCACCACTTTAAATGCATCATCCAAATACAGAAATTCGGTGGTGGCAGCATCATGCTGTGGGAGATTCACTGATAAGCGGGATCAGGAAAGCTGACTAAGTCCTCCTTCCAATCCTGAAAACTGATTCTAGAAAGTGTAACTGCCTGAAACTTATAGACTTATAGCCCAGAGAAAGAACGAACCAAAAGGTCATCAAAAGGTGAATAGAGCTGAATTCTAACTGACCTTTAACAGTTTCTTTTTTCGAAAGATGGTTAAAAATGTCTCTGGATGTTCCGGTAGAGACGTCCCTTATGAACTAGATACGTAAAAGTTTGTGGCTACAGGAAGCAAGGAAGCAAACCTAATAAATGCTCCAACAAGGTTTGTTTAATGACGGCTGGAAAAATCACATATATAGTCTCAAGAACATGGATCATTAATTATCAAATGGTATCAGGAACAAATACACAGATCTAGCTGAGAGCTAGTTGCTTACTTCCTCTTTAAACATTATTTTCCATCCACATGTTTGCTTCTGATTTTTCCAGTTGAAGTATTAAAATACTTTTCGGCAGATTAGCCGAAAGAACCACGGTAATGATTAAAGCCCCATTGGAAAACAAACCGATTAGCTAGTTTGATAGAGATAAAACACTTGTTTATAAAACCAGCTGTAAATTATTTAGTGTTTCTCACCTTTAATGAGGCGGCTGTCGACTATTAGAGAGAATAAACGAGTGGCGCTCTGAGTGCTTACGTTAACGACAGGTTGGAGTGATAATCACCAGTTATTGTATTAATCTGGGTGCGAGTGTGGACGTCCCTGTGGCGCGAAAATACACTGATGATGTTAATATCTAGGAAAATTCTATGATTTTGGCCTTTGTTATCTTTTTTCTTACCGTAATGTGTGAGGATGCCCTGAGGAGTCACCACTTTACTGCAGACATGGCAGACAACGAGACAAAAATCCTCCAAAGCAGGGAAGTGGGTGCGGATAAGCATCTCTGAAACAGACAGCGAAAGGAGAAGCTGTGTTTACATGATTAATTTAAAAAAATAATGTAGTACATCAACACAAGGACTCAGAAATCGACTTAGACATAATCCAGATAAATGATTCTTCATAAAAAAAGATAACAAATATCACAAAGAAAAACATTTCTCAGTTTAACACTTTTAAAAAATATATTTTTAGAGGGATAAAAAGTTGAAGGGAAACAATGAGAGCTTCAAACAATGTCTTGCAAACGAACAAAAAACATCAGACTTAACCCCAGTTTACAATACCAGAGCATGACACAGCCACTACCATACAAAACCACAGACAAAGGATGTTTATTTTAATGTAGAACAAAACATCAAAAATTTTTTTTTCTTCTTGCCACATTTCCATTTAGGTCAGATTATTGGGTTGTAGAACAAAATGCTGTTCAATCAACAGAGTATACAACTGGAGCGAATGTTTTGTCCCTCTTACTCATTAAGAAATTAGTACACATTTCTTAAAATAAGTTTATTTAACCTTCATTTTAATATGAAAATATGATTATCTGCCAATGGAATGAGCATTCTTACCATTAAAATAAGATAATTAGTTATTATGCACTTGAAATAAGAGACTGCAATTGTTTTTTTCTTATTCTAAATGTAAATTGTCTTGTTCCATTGGCAGTGACTGACTTATCTGCTCAATTCAGGACAAAATGCACTTAATTTTTTGCCAAAAAATTACTTAGATTTAAATTTTTTTGCAATGCATAACATTAAATCCTTAAAAAGAGGGAAGAACGTGAATTTCAACTGCTCTGTTTATTTAAAACCAAAAGACTTTGGTCAGGCTCTTCAGTGTTAGTGGGAAATCTGGACCTGTTAACTCAGTGGATGGAAGAATATTTTCATAATCATGTTCAGTTCAGGTTGCCATGTCTCCTTTCCACCTTTAATAAAAGAACACGCTTCATCTTTCTTTGTTGGAGAGATAAGGATTATGATGCACGATCGATGTTCACAGGGTTCCTTTACATCACACACTTTAAATATGTATCTATCAAGGTGAAAGAGGAAGACAAATATCTGTGTCATCCTTCAATAGCTGATGGAGAAATAACTAAAAAACCAAGAAGGAATGGCATTTAGAGCAGATTCTATAGATTGGAAAAGGTCAGATTCCTTCCATCTTTCCAGCCACAGGTTGCATTTGTGCAATGAGTCAGTTGTTGATGCCACACTTTCCTCTGAAGCCACCTGCAGACATAGCAGCATCACAGCCCCTGGCTCCAGGGAACAAACTGATAAAACAAACGGTGCCGATGGCTGCTCTAGAACCCCCCGCAGCAGTGTTTCCAAAGAAGAAAGCAGCACCAGTAACCACACACTTTGTGGGCTTTTACTTGCCCACAGATGATCAGCATTTAAGCACATTTTTTAAAATAATATGCATCACTACACATGTCGATTTTCAACCCACTTATCAGTGCATTAAAACCAACCCATTGGGCTAACCAATTTGGATCCATTTAATTCCTACAAGAAGAAGTAAAATGAAGAAATGACAAAGAATGATTAAAGCACAATTTCTACTGCACCTTTTCCTGCCTTTTAGTAAGTAATATTAATATTTTAATATTTAATATTAATATTTTAGTTGTCTGTTTGTTCCTATCATAGAAATTACCTCTGATCTCTTGCTTCAGTCGTTTTTCTTTTTTGGACAGAGCCAAAATTTAATTATTGCCACCATTACTCTTTTTGTGCTCTTTTTGGTGATACACGACTCTGTATTAAGCTGTATTTATTTCCTAGGTGGAACTATTAACGGAAACATTACCATTATTGTTTTTCGCCAACAGAAGCTTTTTTCGTCTTAAAATTGCTTCTGTGTTTAGCTGTGTCTTATTCTCACAAAGAGACCTTGACATTAATTGCTTTGTTTCTTTTTCCATAGAAAGTACTCCAGGCAAATAGTTTTTTTCTACATTTTTTCCTTTGTTGAGGCATTAGCTTAGTGTTTGCCATTTTTAGGTTCATTTGGAATACAAAACTGACTCATCAAAGCTTGTGTTGAGCCATGTCGTTTCCTTGAAGGAAGCCTCAACTGAAGAGTCTCTGCAATTAAATTTGAATACTCGTTTCGCTTTGCTTTGCTCTACAAACCACACCCGACCAAATTGATTGGATAGCTAAAGCCGGGCATACTATGTACGATTTTTTGCCCTTTTCGGTCCGATTCTCCAGTCGTGAGAGAATTTTTCGATCGGGCCGACATTCAGCCTGATCGTGAGTTATGCAGTGTACAATGGGCAACGAGGGGCAATCAGCCTCACGTGACGGCCTCCCGATCTAGAACCTTAAGGTCGGGAGAAAATCAAACATGTTTGAAATTCACTCAGCCGCCGCATGGTCGCATCGGAGCGTCAGGCCGCACGGTGTGAGAACATATTTCGTGAGCTGTGAACTTTTAAATCCAGCGGTATCGTCGTACAGTTTGAGCTATAGCAGAAAATATTGCAGAGTGTATGCCCGTTTTAAGTCATCAAGGACTGCACAGCTAAGCCATCAGGAGTGTTTCAATTAAAAAGTTTCCAGAACTTACACCATTTACTTCTCCTGGATGAATAGAAAAGCCAAGATAAATCATAGATAAGTGATTGATTACAGTCTTCTTATCTCAAGGAGAAACAGCTGGGAAACAATTTGTCCTCTGAAAGGCAGGCTACAAGTTTAAACCGCTCTAAGAGGAGCACAGTCTACTTATCCCCGCAGCTAAAAGAGACACCCTCACCCACTCAACTAAAACACCAGCTTGTATTAAATACAGAAGAAAAAAACCCAAATATAGTCATTTGAAAGCAGCTATTTTCTCGTCTGGCTAATCTTCCCAAAACCTAAACAAGCTCCGCCGTCAGAAATCACAGCACTTATTAGCACAGGCCTTAAGCCACACTCACAGGGAGGAGGTGGGACATGTGCGGATCCCAGTAAGCATGCAGGAAGGAGGAGGAGGAGGAGAGAAGAAAATGCTTAAGAGATATGTGCGGGTGCCTGACTGTTCATGTTGTGATGACCCCACATTGCTGGCGAGTCTCCTGTCACCCTGACAGTCGGGAGTCATGCACAGTATCTGTTTGCAAGGCTAGCTCAGACTCCTCTGGATTAGACTGGACCATGCTGCTGGATGCATGTATGGAATGTTCACGTGATGCCAATCTTTAAGAGCATGCGAACTAAAGCACTGCTGCGACTGAGGATTGTCAGTAGGACATTTTCCATGACCGTAGCAGCCTTAATGCTACATTAAGAGCTATTGGGAGTTAATAATTTAAAGGACTACACATTTAATCGAAGCAGCTCGATGGAACTGATGCAACCATGAAATGAAATGAGTGAGGCTCTGTGCTTTAACAGCATAGTACACCTACCTTTGCTTGTTTTCCACTGGATGAAGTCATCCAGTACTTTGTCAGGCACACCTTGAATGTCTAGGGTTAAACCTATTTTCTCTTTAATACTGCCTTTATTCTTTAAAACAGGGTCTTAAATGTTTTCCAGGCCAAGGACCCCCAAACTGATGGCGAGATGGAGTGGGGACCCCCTAATTATATATACCGTATGAAACTGTGTTATATCAAACTGGTCCTATAGTCACTCTATTACATATGGAGTAATGAAACTAAAGTAATTTCTCCTTGGGATTATTTAAGTATTTCTGATTCTGATTCCTTATTGATGGGACAGGTGTTGTGAATGAAACGGTGCCCAGCTTGAAAGAGCTCCATTGTGTCGCTGAATGTGTGCATTGATGACTGAAAGACATCTTCTTCCTCTATTTATCTGTTTACTACAGTGTGATGAATTCATGTTACTGTGTATTTAGACATTTCAATTAGTGGAAAAATTGCAGGGGGAAAAAAAAAAAAAAAACATTCACGACCCCCATGCAGTACCTTCGTGGATCCCCTACTGAAGACCTCCGCTTTAAAGCGTAGCTCAGACAAGGACCCAATCCCAAACCGTTCTCTAAACACTAACCGTGAGCACTAACCCTCTGTTTGCCCTCTGTGAACGGACAGTTCAGACCTTAAATAGCAGTGGTCTGGTGGCGTAGGTAACGCATTCCACCAAATGTAAATTCCACTGGTTTGCTGCATCTTCGTCACACTGACAGAAAAAAGTTGGTATATGAAAAAAACTTATTTAAAGGTCCTCTTTGAAATAGTTTTATTTGACCATATACGTTTCTTTTAAACAAGGGGCAAGTGTTTGATTTTATGCTAACCTGCGCCATAGAGCTACAGCCATGCACATTGGGCATCACTGTGTTGCCATAGCAATGACTGCTTTCCTTTTCCATTGGAGGGAAAAAGCCATCACATTCTCATTTATACCCCCGAGCCTCCCCCCGTTCAATAAAGGTGCCTTCCACTGGTGCGAGTGAGACTTCATTGGAAGTGACACTGGATAGTTAAGGGTCAGTGAGTAGGGACCAGTATGAGATAGGGCCAAAGTGCTAAAAAGGTTATTCAGACCAGGTCATCTGGTACCAAGAAAAAAGCTACGGTCAAGGCTTTGCTTAAGTTTATAATTTCATCTTTACCACATCTAGATTCTTGGAAATCCTAATATATAAATGCGTCATTTTCGATTTATGTTAACATGCAATTCAACCTGCTGACTCAATGCTGCTGGTTAAAGCATATTTTTACACATCAAGGGGAATCTCCAGCATCTGAAACGTTAATTTCCTCTTGCCATCTTACCAATGCATGTGCGCGGATGTTGTGTCTTCAGGTATAACAGCAGAGACTGTGTGATTAAGTTCTCAAAAGAACACCTTCGCACATCTGAACACCTCCACACACAAAAAGTCTTTTCTCGCAGAAAGGACACGCTGACACCGAATAATGGACTTGAGAAAGCTGAGCGACAGGCCCATGACAAAGTGAAGAAAAGAACCAGACTGTAGAAGAAAAGAAAGATCTGAGAAACTGATCTTAAAACTGGAAATTAGGTTCGTTTTTTTTTTTTGCATTATGAGGAGAATATTGGTTTGAAAATGTAAATACTATCGTTAATTGCCTTTTGAGTCCATATTCCACTTCACTGATGCAGACTTCCATTTCATTACCAAGCTATTTTTATTTTCCAGCCTGCCCATAACTACTGTATATCAGCTTTTATCTTAGTGATTAAAGATATTTTATTATTATGTTGATATAAAGATGTAACTAATCTAAGTAAATATTATCATTTACATACAACTTTACCTGGGTTTATACAGGAATGAGTAACTCTAATTTAATGCTTTTTAATGATCTTAGAAACAATTTTAATACCATCAACAAGCACTTGTTTCCTTGTTTTCCAGCCACTTTTGTTGAAATTTGCATTTTCCCATTCTCTAGCTTTTTCTCCGCCTTGAGCTTCTTTTCCGAACATACAGCTTTACGATCAACCGGAAGCAGTTCCGCGCAAACATGCGGAAGATGTTATATCCGATATATCTGACGAAATTGTTTATATACATTTTATTTTTTTTTTTAAATAAAGCATTTTAAATGCCACAATTATCAAATTTAATGCATTTTAATGACAATTAAACACTTAATTAAAATGAATAACTTTTAATGATTTTTAATGACCCATAACCCTGTTTACAGTCCTCCATTTTTCCCATGACCTGGCATTCTGATTTCTACAATAAAAGGCCTGTGACAAGACTAAATTTGTTTCCTTGATGATATTTATTGAAATAACATATTTAGAAGAGAAGAGACTACAAATACATTAAAAAAATTAAATTATATATACATAAAATTCAAAACATAAAGTAGATATAAAATCTTAAAGGTCGTTTTGACAGACTTGCTATGAAAGTTCCTGCAGACGACAGAATTTGGTGTCATTTTGTTATTTCTAAAAGGTTTTGACATTTTGTCTGGAGTGGAGTGGCCACATTTACAACATATTAGACATAACCTCTAGTTTAAAAGTCATTTTCTACATTATTATGGAACCCCAATAAATATTAATTATTTAATATGTTTATCAGGGGCATTTAATCATTAATTTTAAAATGAGCTCAGGAGATTACTCCTTTAATTATCCACCAGTAAATTACCAGCTGTAGCATTAAAAATATGTCCAAATTATATTTTCTACTCTATTTCTGTTTATTTTTTATAACTCAAAAATTTTCTTACAGCTAAATAAGCACTTTTCAATTATAGAGAGAAAACTGCTAGCTCCTTTCAGCAAGCTGACTGGCAGCGGGCAGCAACAGAAGGCATAACATACTTAGATCTTATAATAAATCGCATCAAAAATCATCACAGATATAACAGACATATCAAAATGCATTCTTTTATCTAAATAATTAACTATATTTAATTAAAAAATCAAATCATAAATGTTCTGTCTCTCCCACGTGTTGGAAAATTGTTTCGGTTTAATAGTGTGATATGACTCATAACGCCTCCATTAGAAACATTACCAACTCATTTATTTATCTGCCATCGTAAATATGTGAAAGGCCTGTTTGTATACAGTTTAAAACGGCTGCCATGAGATGATTTATTTATTTTTTTTAACAAATGGAGCAGCACTGGAACAAATAGCTTCCATCATATTATCATATTCAGAAGTGAAATGCCCTGCGTTAGTCATAGTGGACCTTCCAGATTTGGTCGCTAATGGAGGCATCTGCTGCAGGAGGTGTTGGACTAACAGTCAATGCATTTAAAGACTGCTTCTACAAGACAAGGTTTTTAGTCTTTTATTATAATCTGCTCTGTTTACCATAAGGAAACGCTGAGTGGTTCAAGTACCTTAGAACCTTAATGATCCAAAGAGCTGCTTTTCCTGTAAGTCCAGCTAAATAAAATGTATGTAGAGCCACAAATTTTATGAGTTTCTAAAGAAAGGAGACATAATTGTTGATAAATATATGCTTATAAAATTTGGTTTTTGTTTCAACAAACCATCATTCAATATTTTAGGCGAAAATATTTGCAAAAGAAAACAGCATGGATGCATTTTCTTCCCTGAGATTTTGATTTTTGTGGAAAAATGATGACCATAAAAAAAGGAAAAACAAACAATTAATTACTGGTACCTTTTAGGCTATTCTCTTGCACACAATCAGAGCAGTAAACTTATATAAAGTAGAAATGTTCTGCATTATTTATTATAACTAAATATCTAAGTAATTACCCAACATTAAATTATTCTTTTTAATTTTTCACCAAAGTTAATAAGAGACACTGAACGAACAAATAGAACAATAAGTTTCAGACCCCTGCGAGCCGAAGGACACCTTGTTATAAAAAATTTTAAACTTTTTAAAAAAAATTTTAAACTAAAATTCAAAATTGTTGATTTAAATAGAAAAGGACAAAAATCCCCCTTTTCTATGTAGAGTAAGAAAGCAAATCTGAAAAGCTGCATTAAAATTACACTTCAAGGTGAATTGTAGTCATTTAGACATTTCTTTGAAAAAATTCAACTACTAAAAGGAAAAATTGCTCATTTTTGTACCACAACTAATAGCAGCAAGTAAGTAAACCACTGATACAGAAGGCTTCTTTCTTAGAGCTGTGAGGACTGAAATGTCTGTCACAGCCTTTTTTTTTTTCACAGTCGGGTTTATTTGTTTTTTTAGCACTCTCAATGTGCATAAAGCCAGTCCACATTTCATATCCTGTTATAACCTTTAGATTACCACAATTTACAACCTAGTTCTAATCCAGAAAACATTCAAACTGATAAACTTCCTCTCGTTGCAATGCCTTTTCATGTCACATCACAGGTGGTCTGCTCAGAGCTGGGCTATTGATAAAAACATGAGGTCGAGTGTGTACAGCAAGTCTCAGTGCTGCAAGCACTAATTTAGGTGGCAGGAATTAATTATAACTTTACTATGAAAAGGCCGCAGCAGAAAACAACCATTATTTTCTAAGGAAGGTAAATAATATTCAAACTAATACCACTGAGACTTTCATAGGATCTGGTTGCAAATGGCTCATAGGCAACATTGGCAGGCAAAGGATAACAAAAATAAAGAGTAGTTTTCTTTGAACAATGTGCTCATTTTTTCTCCTTTTCTAATATTTTTCTCAAGCCAATGGATGAGATCTTACAACTGGAGAACAGGAAAGGATCTATTGCAACAGTTGGACCCTGGTGAACATGCACATTTGGAAACAAAAACAACAATTCATCAGCGGCCATCGCTTTTGTTGAAACGTGCGAATGGCTTTCATTTTATGAGGGAAAAATAAATATCAACTTACAGACAAAAGTCCTGAAAAGCAGCAGTTTTTACTGTGAAGACCGGAGGTGTTTCAGTAGAAAGAAAATAGATCGTCTCACTGAGTGAGTAAACGTAAAAAAAAGATAGCCCCCATGAGACTTGAGATGATTATCATTAAGAGTCTGAGGCTAATGCTCAGGCTGGGGTTACAGTTCTGACTTCAACTGTACTTTAAAACAGGCAAACCAGATAAATTATTGGTACGGCACCGAAACGTATGAGAGGGTAAACAAGAGAAGTCGCAGCTGACTAATACTCGAGAGACCAGCCCACAAACAAAAGCGCAAAATCATACTTCTTTTTTCACTGAATATGGGAAACTACTTTAGAGATTACTGTGAAACTGGTAAGACCTGTTATCTTCAAAGTACAAGAGCAAAAGCTTTAGGTTGTGAATGTCTGTCAGCTTAAGATATGATCAGAGTACAAACAGACAGAAACAAGCGGCGTTCAGTCAGGGAAACTATTAAATTAGATTTTTACACATTAAAAAAAAAACTGAAGATGGTGACATCAGCCCTGTGGCTAAAATCGGGGGTTTCTTTTAAGAAACGTTAGTGAAGAAAACTCAAAGTCAGCCATTTTCAGTTTCGATGAGAAGCTTAGAAATCAATCTAACAGAAGTGCAAAAGTTGTGGGAAAGTACTTAAACAGAAAAACAAGAGGGTGGGGGGTTATGAATGTGCTAAATGATTCATAAAGGTTTTATAGGTGTTTGAAATAAGCTATTCCACAATAATCTTCAAGATGAAGACACTACTGCCGCCATACAGCAACTGTTCAAAGAAGCTGTCAAAAATGTCATTAAGGATCTTAAGCAAAGTCCGGAGACAGTTGGACACAAGAATTGGGAACAATTTAAGTTGAAACTAAAATTTAAAAAAAAAAAAATCCAAATCCAATTAAAGCCACAAGTGGCATTGGGCGGACCTCGCAGCTCGCACCGCCTGGTATGTTGCGATCGCGGGAACCAAGCGACCTCCACCTCCACGCTCCTTCCCAGCCTATGCTCCTGCTCTTCAGCCTATGCCTGCTGCTGCTTCTCTTCATCCTCCCCCTCCTTCTTGTTCTGCTGCTGCCACTGTTTCTTATCCTCCTCCTCCTGCAGCTTCTCCTCATCTTCCTCATCTTCCTGCTAATGCAGCTTCTCCTCATCATCCTCCTGCTTATTTTCCTGTGTCTCCTTCTCCTCCTCCTGCTGTCGCTCTTGCTGTATCTCCTTCTCTTCATCCTGCTGTCGCTCTTGCTGCATCTCCTTCTCTTCATCCCCTGCCTACTGCTGCTTCTCCTGATCCTCTTCATCCTCCTTATCCTGCTTCATTTAATCCTCCTCTATTCTCCTTCTGCTGATTATCTTCCTAATCATCCTCCTCCCCCTGTGCTCCTTCTCTTCATATTCTTCTTCCTGCTGCTGCTCTCACTGCATCTCCTACTGCTGTTTGTTTCTCATCCTCATCATCCTTCTCCTCCTCCTAAAAGCATGGCTTTGGATGACTGGAGTTAACAGTTTGATGCTTAGCCACGCCCACATGCTCCCATGTAGAATAATAATTTTGATAACTTTTAATTTGCTATGACTATAGTCCATGTAAAGTTAATTTGAAGTCTCAAACTAAAAAAAAAACCAAGAGCCCTTCCCTCAGATATGTCATGACCTAAAAAAAGAAAATGATATCTTTGATCCAAAATGGCCCATTTCTTGTTGGGTGTGGACCATGACTCCAATATACTTTTTTGAGCATCGTGTTCGGCTATACAAATTTAATAATCCTTAATAAAAGCAGGGCCTGAGGCAGTTTA